>NW_010160619.1:51300-64719 GCF_000695765.1 Mesitornis unicolor | reverse complement strand
GGAACAGTGTGTCCAGTTCCAGGCACTACATTTTACAGGAGATGTAGACAAATTGGAGAAAGTCCAAAAAAAAAACAACAAAATGATAAGAGATGCAAAAAAACACCATGACTTATAAGGAATGGATAAAATAACTAAGTTTGTTTTCTCTAGGAAAAGAACAACAGGAGGAGAGGCATGATAACAGTCTTCCAGCACATAAACATTTGTTATAACGGGTGGAGAGACTAAGCAGTTGTCCTCTGCATTCACCAGAAGCAGAAGAAGAAATAATCAGCTTAATTTGCAATAAAAATGATATAGCTACACATTAGAAAAACACTTTGCAATGGTAAGAATAGCAAAACACTGCAGCACACTGCTTAGGGAGGCTGTAGAATCACAGGAGGTTTTTATGAAGAGGTAAGCAAACATCTGTTAAGGATGATCTTACCTCATAAGCAGGAAAACAATCAGGGGGGGACAGGGAGACTTTCTGAGGCCTTTGGCTCTACAGTTTTATGTAGGGTCAAAGACGCAGAAAAATCTCAGAGAAATATTTTCTGTTTTAAAAAAAACTGTATCTTGCCATGAAAACTCAGCCTGGACATCCCGGGTTTTTTTCACTATCCGGTGCAACGCTGAGGTGGGGAGATACCAGCTCAGGCTTGGGAGCAGGTTGGCTGTGTCAGCATTCTACTTGAGCTAATTATCTCTTCTGGAGTGGGGCTAATTAGCTGGGGCAGCTGCAGCACAGTACTACCTCTCTCCAGGCTACCAGAGGTATCTCCACACTCCCCTGACAGGAGGGCTGTGTTCAGGGAAGCTCTGGGAGGGTCACTTTGTTCTTTTACTTCAGTGATGGCTCTGAACGTGCTGTGGAATTAGAATTGTGTGCTCACTGTAACCCATTTCAACCAATTTGTTCTCTTACTGTAGTAACTGCAAGAATAAGTGCCATAGCTTATTTAGAGTGTTTCATCTGGACGTTGATGTTAAACATTAAAAACATGGTGTGAGTGACTCACGGCACATCCAGTAAGAACCTCTTCTCTCTCTCAGGTCAGTGCTGACCTTTTCCAGAGATGCTGACTTTATCTGCGGGCAGGAGGAATAAGAGCTACCCACCTTGTCCCAGTACAATTACTGGAGTAGCATCAGCAAAGCAGAAACAGGGAGCAGCCTCTGCCAGGCGGCCTCTCGGGTTCCTGCAGCCTAAACCACTAGCGGGCGGTGTTTTCTCATTCCTGCACTGCACAGCACCAGAGGAGGGCAAGGGATGCTATGTATGAGAAAGGAGAAGGCAGTGTGTCCATTACACTGTTTTTAAACCCTACGTTTCTCTTTCTTCTGCAGATACAAAACTAAGGCAAAGCAACCACGGGAAAGTTGCGGTGATGCAGTAATACCTATTATGATTATGATTTTTAATAGTACCTTTACAATGGTTAAAGAGATGGAGTCAAACTGACTGCAGGTCACTTACGTAATTGATTTTACCTATAGAATCAGTGTAAACTTTGTGGACAAAGCACTCTTTTTGCTAGTATAATTTGTATTTTCACTTGAATCTGCATCCCTTATCCACCAAATATTTCTCTTGTATACCAGCTGACCTCCATGATTCTCCCTTTAATAACAGCATGGTTAATAATAAAAACTGCACTAAACATACAAAGAACATGTCAGGCAAAGGAGATGAACATACATATGTCAAGGCTAGGTGCTATGATACTCCAGCAGCAGCACAAACAAGGCTAAGAAAAGAACACTCTTTCAGACACGTGATTTCACGTATCGACATGATTTCACTTAAAACTTGACCAGGCTACTCCTAGAAACGCAGACCTTTACAACAGTGTCCTGGTTAGAAACTCCAAGTTCTCAGGCCAGTGCAGATGCTATTTCTGAAGAGGTGCACTGGGAAAGGGCTGAGAGCTTGTAGACAAGGTGTAGCACACACATTATGGAGTCTTCATATATAAAATCCCTCTCCTAGGTCCCCATATACCCTCCCTGTAGCTGTCCCTTTCTCTCCCCCCCTGCCTAGAACCTACCACCTGGATGTGGAGCACATCAGCTGGAGGACATCACTGAAAAGAGCTGTGAATACATGGAAGCTGCATACTTAGATGGTCCATGGACTCAAATTCCTCTCAGTATATGTTCTAGATTATGGTCCTTTCACTGTTATTGAGATCCTCCTCAGAGAAATGGATTAACTGCTATTGAGAGCCGTGAGGTATCAGACCAGTTAGCGAACATGTTGCTTACAGCCAATCTGGACTATGTAAAGTGGATCCGGGGAAAGCAGTAACAAGCACCTGATAATACTTCTGGTAATAATTAATTGCTCCAGGCCTGCCAGTAAATGAGGGGCTAATAATATCTCCCAGCCTCTTGAGGGGATCTCCATATGTTTGTTTTATCAAGACTTTTTGTACAATCTCTTAACATCCTCAGGTGCAAGGAGCTGGAAAGGACAAAGTTTCTGAAAGGTCTGAACAAGTGGGTATGTCTGGAAACATCCCATGTTACCTCACTGTCTGTGAGGTTTGTTGCCTTCCAATCTCCAATGGAGGCTCACTCTCTACTCCTTTCTCTCTTCTTCTGGGCTGCCTTGCTGAGTGGTAGGCTCAGGGCTCTCAGGAGCGTTGTCACCACCCACTCTCCACCTTTATCTCTCTGCCTTCATTTCCACACTGCAGAATGACGTGGTGGAGGTGCGCAGCACATACGAGGTGCGGAGGTGGCCCAGGAGAGCTCATAAGCAGGATAGGAGAGTGATGGGGACAGCAAAACAGGCCATTATCTGTTCTTCCAGAGCAGAGAGATGTGCGTACCTGCCGTGCACTTTGGCTGACCTCAGCTTCCCATTCCCACAGCAGAGAGTGTTCCCAGCCTCTCTGGGGAGGACATCCGTGGGGACGGTTCCTGTTTCCCTGCCCTTTCAGTCATTTGCCTTCCTGAGCCTGATATGATTGTTTCTTTGGGCACAGTGTAAAAGATGCCAGCAACAAACGGAAGCCTCTCATGCCTCAGCAATTTATTAAGAAAAGGATGTTATTGAACTTGGAAGCTGTTGAGCCAGTCGCTATCTTTTCCTGATCAAGAAGATAACCCGTCCATAGATAAATCATCCATCCAAAGGTCTTCAGCATTCCCTGAGACAACCTGGCCCCAAACTAATAAACAGCCAGCTAGAGGAAGGCAGGGATTATCTATGTACAGACCTGCCAGAAAACATAGGTGGTAGGGCTGAAGGGCTTCCAGTTTGGAAAGACCTCTTAGGTTGGGATTTTCCTTCATTATTTCCAGCAAACTTCAATCCTTTGAGGTCCTGTTACTACTCAGTGAATATGATATGCTTAACAGCAATACGGTTTAAAGCATTATCAGGATCCTTGTCAGAGAAGCATCAAGACTATTTGGGGGTCCTCTGCCCTGGGTCAGACCTGGCAGGACTTTCAGCAGTCACTTCTATGGCAAGTCCCGCCTTGGCATGGCACCTATTGATTACTCTTCACATTTCCTGCACCGAGGCCACATTCTTGTCTGATTGACAATCACCATCATAATGAATGCGGCTATTACTACAGACAGTTCCTCAACAAAATACAGGCATGTATTTTAATGACCTGTGTCTCCCATTCCTGAAGCTGTGAAGCAAGTACATGAACTCTAATGTTTCTGTTGGCCACCCTGCTTTGGCCCAGGGTGCAGCAGTTTTCATGGGTTTCTGATCCATCTGCTCAGCTCCACTGGCCAGTGTTGGGTGCATTCAACTGCAGCCCTGGCTCTTCCTTCCAAAAGCGTGCCCTCCTTTACAAGAGCACTATATAGAAGTAAGGTCCATTCTAATACACCCTCTTTAGCTGTATACAATTGTGGCATCCATTTCCGTTTTATATTCGCCAAGGCCTTGCCTGCCCAAGGGTCTACAACTATAAGACACTGGAAAAGATGCTGGGATGGTTTGTACGACTGAATGTCAAAATCAATGGCTATAGCCCCAAGAAAGACTGAGCGGGCAGGAGTGAAGTAAAAAGAAAAAGTATTACCTGGTCATTTGTTTGTGATTTTGAATTGTAATTCCCTAGTTAACAATATTAAATATTTGTGAGTTGGTGTTCTGGTAACTGGATTAGTGATTTGGGTCTGCAACAGGTAACTAAGCAACACCGGAATATGGGAGGGTTGGATATTCCAGCACTAACCAAAGAAAGAATAGACATAAGTTATTGCTTTGTTTAACACATGCTGACGTTGCTGACTCAAAAACAGCCTTGGGGATTTTTAGATGTTCTAAACAGCTTCCTCATTTTGCAAATCTTAAATCCAATATAAACAAAACCTGTATTTCACCTCATCTGGATGGGTAAAGTGATGGTAGAATTGAGAAGCTGGTAGCAGGTTTGCTGATCCCCAGTTAAATGCACAGTTATATGGAAGCAAAAAAAGGTCCAAAGTGGTAAAGCAATGCTTTGAAAGGTGTGATGCTTTTAAAAAGTCCTGTTTCTCAGCCCTGAGTAGAATTCTGGGCTAAATCAACACAAAGAAAGGATGTCAATAGGAAAATACAAATAATCACGGAGACCTACTTAATTTTTTTTTTTACTAGGCAGTAAAAATGCACAAATCCCCAGTAAAGAAAGAATAGTGTAATAGAAAAAACACAACCAAATTTAAAATGGGAATGGGGGTAGCTTTAAGTAAGCAAAATATTTATAACAAATAGTAAGAGAGGAGAAGCTGAATATAAATTAGAAGATAGGAATTATTAAAAAAATTCTGATGGAAATGAAAAGAAAAAAAAAGACTGACAAAGCTATTTTTAAAAAAGTAAATTAAGAACAAAATTAGTCCTAATCATGGTATTGATCTGTTATCAGATTGGAATGTTAGATTATTCAATAATAATGCAGACATGAAAAATGAAATCAATAAATACTTCTGTCCTGCTGCTGGGAAAAAAGAAAGTAGATGATGAAGACATTATTGATGACATGTCTATTCTTGTAGTATCTCAGAGGAATTAAATACCACCTGCTAGTATCAGTCATTTTAAATCAGCACGACTGGATACCTTGCACTCAAACTTACTGAAAAAAAAAAAAAGTAAGATGCACAGGATGTCTCTGCATTATTTATGTTGATTTTCCACACTTCTTGGTGCAATGGGTAAGTCCTGGAGGAAAAGACAACGACCCAGAGTCTGGCATTTTGTAAGATTACATAGAAGGGCATCATTATTTTATAATTATCTCATAACTGTAATTACTCATAGGTAACTACAGACCTGTGATAGGATCTCAGTCCTGAACTAAATAATGAAGTGGCTAACAAAGAACACAGGGAATAAAAGGAGGGAAATATAAGTAGGGGTAAACAACATGGATGAATAGAAAATTCCCCCCACTGAACTGTGTTAATACTTTTCTCTGAAGAAACTGCATGTACTGTTGTTAAATATAACAAAGCTGGTACAATATACTTAAGAACCTGGAAGGCAGTTTCCCTTCTATCTCATGGCAATTTGATTAAAGAACTTGCTTGACATCAGAATAAGATAGCAGTCATTAAACAGACTATAAATGACTTCTCAGACTGGTCCCAAAATACAACTGATAACTACAAGTGATTGTTTTATTTATGGCATGTTTGTACCAAGATCCTGGAGGTTGTTTGGCATCATGATATTTTTAGTCAATAACCTGGAAGAAAACATCAAATGTTTTGCAAATGTCACTAAGTCCAGGAGAGAGATGAATCATGAAAAAGGGGACTGCTCTATCTAGAGAACCCCTGACACCACAGTGAGTTGGGCAAACACAGAAAGGGTTGGCTTTAGCAGAAGGAAGGTCATGTCTTGCACATCTGCAGGAGATCAGTTGTAGCTCTGCTATGGGAAACTTTGTCCCGGGAAACAGTGACTCCATGAAGGACTCTGAGCTCAGGGTAACTGAGGAGCTGCATGATAGGGCTAATGAGATCCTTGGATGTACACGTAGAGGAAAGGTGTGCATGTATATCACCTCAGTCCTGCCTGGTTTATTTTCCAATTTTCATGACAGTCCTCTGCTGTCAAAATCTCCCCATTATGTGTTCTCCATGACCCCTAATTCAGCAAATTAGAAAAAGAGTGCTTATTTTCTGGTTCAAAAGTCAGCTTTCTTTAATGACTACTTGCCATCTTGAATGAAGAAGGTGCCCCCTCACACTGTCTTCTCACCTTGAACTGATCATATGAGATCTTAGATCTACACCTGGGCTGCTAGTATGTAATTGTAAGGACTTAAAACTGCTCATCTGTAGTCTGGCTCCCAAAAAACATTTATGATCTGTGAGGTAGCCCAGGAAGCAGTGTCACAAGTGGCAATGTACAGCATCATCCTGATGATTCTTGCTCACGTATTTCAAAAGCTAGTCCCATCTATGGGTAATGTCTCATCTCTCAGTCCTGGAAAGATAGTGCTATCCATACAAGGGAAGCAGTTGGAAGGACATAGGCAAGACCATGTAAGAAGCAAATGTGAAGTGAGAAGACTAGAATTACTGCAAAGCAGAATGAGAATAGCAAAGAACGCTCAGCAAAAAAACAAAGCAATAAAGACATTGTCAGAGCAAAACCCATGTGTGCCAAAGGACAGCTCATAGACAACTTCAACATAGATTCTGCCTCCTTCAAGCTTAATACAGATGATGACCCACAAAGTGTCTAAGTGCATTTGTATCAAAGGGTATCATGCATCAGCACTTGAGCTGCCCATAGCAGACTTGTATCTGTCCAGCATGAGGGTGCCAGCAGCCTCCTGTTTGTTACTGTACTGTTTCAACTCTATTTATTGCTGTACAAACACCAACCCTGGCAAGCTGTCAGTGAACCTACAAAGACTTATGAACAACCAGCCACCAATCACATATCCAAAAAAATACAGAGACTCCTGCAAATTCTCTTAGATGATACTTGCTGTCATGCCTGTTGAAAGCCACATGACTGTCCTACAAGTAGATTTTAAGTTAGCTGGAAATTGACACTTGCATTAACAGGTCTCTCCCTGATGGCACAGACTTGAGTCACTGATGAATCTCAGGTGTGAAAGGTTGGAACCACAGGAAATTCCTGCGGTCTAGTCCAGTGCTATTACACCCTTTCAGTGTACTGTCTAAACTGCCAAAGAATCAAAAAGCTGGAGCTGTCCTAGAAAACATCTGTCCTGGGAAAAGCAAAGGCTGCCAAGGAATTAAGAAAGGATATTGATTGATACTGACCACCTTTTCAAGAAAGGATGCCTGGGCAAAAAGCAAGCAAGGGGCAATAAAAGTCTTACTCATGGTACAGCAGAACAAAATTAAAAATGTAGGCTTTCTGCTGGTGCAGGGAAGAGGGCAGGCTCAGGCTGGGACTTCTAGAGGCAGCATTTAAACTAGCTTGTGGCCCTTAGAGAGAAGAGAAAACTTCCATAGACTGCCACAGAAAGAGATCTGTGCACATGTCAAGTGCTTCTGATGATCCAGGCCCAGCTCTCCCTTTTAGGCAAGATATTTGACAGGGATGAAAGTAAAGATGGCTGTATGCAAACCACACATCCCTGACCCATGGAAATCACTGCCACAGACCAAGTCAGAGCTCTGGAGGACTGTGTTTATCCAAGAGTACTCATGGTTATAACAGCTGTGTGTGTGTTACAGAAAAGGGAATGGGCTTCTTGAGAAGGGTTTCTATCCAAGCAGCAAAGCACAGCAGGGACCAAGCATTCCTTTTGAGTCATTAACTCAGCTGTTTTGCAGAGCAATAAACCCTAGATAAGGAAGCAGCAAAGAGCAGTGCAGATTGCCAACGAGGGGTGGGGTAAAGCAGAGGTCCTTGCTTCAGTTCCAGATAAAACCCTTCACTTTCACTCCCCACAACTAAATACCCACCTTGGTGGCACAGGTCATCCATGAGCAAAGGCAGTCCCAGTGCTGCTGGAAAAAACCCCAGGGAATAGGGTCATGGCATGTTTCTGGCAAAAGCCATCAAAGCCAAAAGCTGTAAGGACTGGAAAAAGTCTCCTGGGGCCCAACTGTGAAAGCGCAGCCATCCCAACCATGTGCTGGCTTGCAGTGATAACATTGTGTGCCGAGGTTGGCACGCAATCCAGGTGAAGTCACAAGAGGAAAAGCTTCCCACCCCACACAGCCTCAGCGGTCACATCCACAGCTCCTCACCCACTTACTGCCCCTCGCCACGCTCCACCCAGCTAGCCCTCCTGTGCCACAGGGGACACACTGCCCTGCCTGGCTTTCTTTCACTGTGGTGGGGTAGGTTTGGCTCACAAGTGGCCATTGTGTTTCCTAGGAAGTGCTGTTACAGCACGTACCTGCTCATACAGGCTGTGTGTGAAGGCTCAGAGCCTGTGCTGGCACATATTAATATTGAACTAACCTCCCTCTGTATCAGCACTCATCTTTCCAGCGCTGTTCCAGAAGTTTCAAATGCCACATTGCACCACCGACTCTTCCACATGCACAGTCTCGGCCTCTGCCAAAGTTTAAGTCCGTGGGGAATAAGGTAAGCAATGAAGCAAAATCCTGGCATCATGGGAATGGAATTTTTCCTCAAAAAATGTAAAACATCCACTGGTGAAAGGAAGAAGAAAAGAACTCATTCTTGTTTGGCTCAGAAATATAGGGGAATAACTGTTCAAGTTTTAAAGTTTGAAATATATGGCAAAGCCATAGATGATGGTATGCAAAGGAATGCCTTGGCTTGGGAAGAGGAGCATTAAAGTAACACCGATACATGATGATTAATACCTCTTATCACTGAGCACCTCAGTGGACATTAATGAAGCCATATTTACTTTGGGATATCACTGCAGCATAATCCAATACAAAGGTGAACCAAACACTCCTAGTTCACCTAGCCCATGCCCTCTTCTCCCAGCAAAGATGGTGCTCGATTGCTCCCGCTGGGGACTCTGACTTCTCCCACTCTGTACAACCAGACAGCCAGACCCGTGAGTGCCACCACAAACAGTGGAACAGTGCTCTGGGATGAGTGGTTGGTGTCAGGGTGGGGGCAGTGGCAGCTCCTCTTTGAAATGTTGATGTTCACTTCCACCATCTTCAGTGGTCTTTCAGAGGTGGAAGCCGCTGCCCGTGTCAGGGAGTGGGAACACGGTAGATGGTCTCATGGGAAACAGGAATGAAGGCGGAGCAATGCTGCTTACTGGAGCAGTAGTATTTGAAACTTAAAGAGGGAGACTAATGTGGTTTGGCTGCTTGCAGGCCATTTGCACAGGGCAAAGTGAAAAGGAGTAATGCTCTGGGTTGAGAGGACTTGCCTTCTGCTTTTGCCCTGAGGTCCCAACTTTCAACCCCATAGCTCCCAACAGTGAGGCAACCTCTGACTAATGCCAGAAAGAACTACTGTGATCTAGACCCACACCTTCAAAAACTTCTTGGGTCAGTAACCTTGGCAGAAGTCCTTCCCATCTCTGCAAGGGCCTACTGTCTGACAAGAATCCAGCCACAATTTAAAAGCCTCCTGTGAAGGATCCTCCACAATGCTCAGTGAGTTTTTCTAGTGGTTAATTACAGACAATGTTAAAAAATAGTGCTCTTTTTCATACTACTTTTTTCCCAGTTTCAAATTTTGGGTTTTGGATCCTTATTGCCCTTCAGTTTGCTAGACCATACAAAGTTTGCTTCTCAACTAAGTATACACAGACAATGAAAAAAGCTTGCCTTCAGCTTTCCCTTTTCCCTTCAACTCTTCGACCTCTTTCACTGAAAGGCACACTTCCAAGTCTTTTAATACCCTTGGGCATTGTCCCTGAAACTTCTTCCATCCAGGAACCACCAACAAAAGCACTAAATAGAGTACATGGGAAGTGACTGTGTTAGTGCTAAATGACACACGCATCCACCCTCTCCTAGAACTATTCATCTTGGAGTTATTTACCGAAAGTTGCACGAGTTTCCCCAGCTACAGCATCCTCCTGGAATTTCGTCATCAGCCAATGAGCTGCGCCAGCCCCCACTTCTTCCCTGCCGCTGCCTCCTGAGACAGACTTGCCAGCTGAAAAGCATCACCTGTATTACTTATTCTTTGACACGTGACTTACAGCAGCTAATGGTATGCTTGGCCCCAGCTTTCTGAGTCATCTAGACTGTAGCAGTAACATATTTTTTTGCCATCTTACTGATTTTTGAGTCATTCCTACTGATCAATAACCATTTTGCTGTCTTTCAGATCACCGATAGTAGAGTTCAATAGCACACAGCTACAAATTACCAACTTTGCAATGTTTATTCCCCCTTACAATTACACATCTCCATCCATTTGGAGGACCAACACATTTCCTGTAAAGCTCTAATTTCTGTGTTACAAAAAAAACAGCAACAACAAAAATCTCTTAAGAGCATGATACCAGCACTACCTGTTCCTGGCTCAATCTACCTTGTGTACTTTCGCTTTAAGGTAAAAGTCACCATTTGATTCTGTAATTTGTTTCTGTAGGGCTTGCTACAAATTGTCCCTCAATTATGAGACAGTAGACAGTAGTAGTCTCTGGCAGAGACATAAGCAAGTGACTTACAATTTGCAAACTGCTGCTAAGATCTCATCTTTCAGAGACAAAATTTTTCATGGAAACACATGAAAAGGTTGTTCTCAAAGTATCCGCAGTGCAAGTCCCTGATCTGGCAAAGCTTATGCTTGTGCTTAACTTCGTCCTGTGTCAGAGGAGCTAGTCTCAACGTACAGTAGAATACCGGCTTTCTGTTTTTGCAGGACTGGGCACCAGGAAGATGCATGCAAAAGGGAAACAGAAGGTTACACAGTCAAACCTTTTCCTTATACTGTTGTAAATACAAACCTCTTCTCACATCTTCTTTTCAGTTGTTAAATACACAAATATGGGATTGCCTTCCCATGCCTGATTGCCTCAGGGGTAATATACAAATTACAAATAAGCAAATATATGGATTCCCTTATTTTCAAGTGATTTTTTGAAGATTAACTGCTTAACTCCTAATTATACTGTCACTGGCTGGCTATAATGAATGAGGCAAGGCAACACCCTTGGCTGGTGAGATTTATGAGGAAGAAAGGTGGGTTATTCCATTCCAGGGAGGAGAAGGGCTCATGAGTCTGGCATCTTAATGTTCAGATTCCCCTTCTGGGACAGAGTCTTGTGTCTACAGGAATCAGAGAATCACAGAATCACAGAATGTTAGGGATTGGAAGGGACCTCAAAAGATCTCTCCAGTTTTCTTGTAGGATCACTGCACTAGAAGGTATGAAATCCAATGGCTTTGCTCAGTGTAAACAAAGGGTCCAAGTGCACAGATACTTCCTGGAGTGGCACTTTCCCCTACTGTCACAGCTGACTAATGCGAGAACAACCTACCTCCTAAGATTTCACTTTAGCTATGAGGGACACTTTGGTTTCCCGCATCATCCAAGTGGTTTTCACATCCGTGTCAGACCACACACCAGAGAGGAAGCTAGCATATTCCAGGCTGATCTGGTTTGGTGTTTCTTACTGGGAGGAGAGATGTGGTTGTAGAGTGAGACAATAGTCATTAGTGTTGGGAAAAACCAGTCCTTGCAATGTGCTACTGGATATTAAAATTTTCGTAGCCTTCACTGTAGTCTCTTGACTGGTACCAGAAAATACAGAGCAGAGTCTTACAAGCACTTCCAAGCATCCCCACCCTGCATACTCTGCAGCCCAAGGTATAGCTGTGTCTTATGGTGACAAACCCATGAAGACTTTTAACACAAAGAGCCCACGTGCCAAGAACAGCTTCAGAGACCCAAGCTGCAGTACCATTGCATTCAAGCTAGCAAGAGAGGTGGGGATAAACAGAGCATCCAAGACTACTGCGTATGGCACTTGCCCTGTGGTCCACAAAGTAAAACTGCAATACATTCCTTTGGTAATTTCTTCCTTCACATTGCTTCCAGGAATACAGACTTACTCAGAGATCTGATAGAGAGAGTCCAGACTGTGCTAGAGCTACAGCCCCCCAGTGTGAATTCAGGATAGCTATCTAAAGCATAAATCCTGCTCTCATTGAGTCTGGAGAGAACAGCAGGACCCACCATTTGTGTGCTTGCTCCCACAGAGACCCTAAGTAGCTGATTAAAAAAAAGTATTTATTAAGTATGTTAAATGGCTGGGACATTTTTTCATTGTGCAAACCAGCATCAATACTTCTCCCACCTCTCCCTAATTATTTTCTTATTCTCTCTATCTTTCTTTTTGGTTTTGACTCCTTCCCCTTTCTGTCTACCTCTGCTTTGTCTTGCCCGGGTTTTCTTTTCTTCTTTACACCACAACTCTATCTTTGATATCATCTTCTTGGATGGGTCCACACTAGTAGCACTGGGCGCTCCTTTTCCCCATGACTGATGGGATTCATCCTTCTCACCAGAACTTATCCCAGTAGTATTAGCTCTGCACAGAAAAGTAGACATCTCCTGGTTACTGTTAGTTCCTTATTGGTTCACACAGAAAGAGCCTGTTTATAGCATGGAGCCTGTGAAGACTTATGGAATTTGAAATGCTTTCTCCTTCCATTTTGAGGGCAAACAGCTGAACAGACCAGGAATCCTGCCTCACAAATATCTTGGTCCTCCAGATATCGACCTTACCTTTATATCCTGCAGCACAGCAAATGTGCTATCAAATATCCCAGCCTATGCAATCTGATAGGCCACCTATATCGAAGGGGGTGATTAACGTCTAAGAAGGGATGGGAGGTGACCTTCCACACAGCCATGATATATTTTTGGAAGGGTAAGGCAAAGTCAGAAGGGCTTACTAAACTCTTTGATCATTTAAGCTTCTGGTTACCAAATAACCATCAGTATCCTTTCCATAAACCCATTTATTCTTAGCAACATGAATCCCCATACCCACTTCTGCAACATGAGCATCTACTTCTAAGCTACATCTTTTTTCCCAGCTACACCATCATCCCTCAGCAGTTCCAGAAACCCATTTCCCAAGTGCTCTCCTTTTTCTTTTTGATGACACATCATGCATCTTGCTTACTGCACCCTTCTTTCATCTTGCACGGCACCCCAGTCACTCGGCAAGGGCAAGCAGTAGGCCACAGTTTGAAAATGGCTACTTCTAAGGCTCCC
Source organism: Mesitornis unicolor (assembly GCF_000695765.1). Taxonomy (NCBI): domain Eukaryota; kingdom Metazoa; phylum Chordata; class Aves; order Mesitornithiformes; family Mesitornithidae; genus Mesitornis; species Mesitornis unicolor. The sequence continues at coordinate 51,596 of NW_010160619.1, read as the reverse complement.
ACAAAAAACATTGTAAGAGTGTCTACTTAATTCATGTATTTCTCATAGCTTCTCTCATTCCCTTGTCAGTTGTTACATTCACATCTGCTGCTAACTAGACTCATTTTTAGCAAAGCAAAGCAGGAGCTAAAAAAATATGTCTGGTAGAGTTATATCAGAATTACTCTCCCACTTCAATTATCTCAATGTTCTGCTTTTTATTTTCTCTATTAACTTTTTCTTCTCCTCCTTTTTATTTTGCTGGTTTGGTGAAGTGTTACACTAGATCTGCAGCAAACACGAGCTGGTCAATGCTG
>NW_010160619.1:0-50396 GCF_000695765.1 Mesitornis unicolor | reverse complement strand
TCGTCAGTATAGGGAATCTAAGTACTGGTCTCAAGAGCCAACAGTGGGTGTCAAGTGGAACACTGGTACACAAACACCTTAACAATATGCAGCTGCCTAACTCCTAGGTGGGCAGTTAATCTGTATTCATCTCAAGGGGGAAGAGGTGTTTACATAGTGGTGTGCTCCCAATCCTACCTAGCATGAACAAGGTCAAGGAAAAAGTGTTGAAGCATAAGAAAAGAAACTTTGAAGGCTTGGAAAATGTTATAAAGGTGAGCAAGCAGATGCAGAAACAGTCAGTAAGTGGTTAAACAGCACTCATGAAGATGGCAAGTGTGAGGGGATCACAGGCAGCCATGAAATGGGGACATATGGACTCTATATGGAGAGGCTGAAACCTGGTGGAGAAGCCACAAAAGGAATATGAAGCTGGAGAATGACAAGGGTAGGCAACAGGACCCAGGAGACAGGAGGCTGGGGACTGCAAGCAGCACTGTAGGGACTGAGGACAACTGAGCTGTTTGCTTAGACAGTGTAGGCAAAAAGTCAGGTTTTAGAGGAAAAACTGGAGAGGTTTGACAGGTCCATATGCAAGACAGAGATTGCATACAGCAAAACATGTGGTGATCTGGATCTCACTGTCAGGGAGTACAGTGAAAGTGCTGGCAGTGATGAAGAGAGGTGGTCTTGGGAAAAGGCCAGATTTCCCCCACATCAAGTTCCAGATGTTGGTAGGGGATGATGGAAGACTGGGGAAATGGAGAGATGCTGGAACAAAGAGATGGTAGGACAAGACATTAGACAGAAACAAGAGAAAGAGAACAGAGGGGGAGAACAGTTCAAAAGCACAGGAAAGATCAAAGCTGGTGAGGGGAAAAAATAAGAGACTCCTAAAGGTGGCTGGGGCAACACTAGATGTTCCTGTGAGAACAACTTTGGGATTACAATATTGAAAATAAAATTCAAGGCATCCAAGCAAGTACTGGAGAGGAAGAACTTGGCAAAAATAATGTGAATACAGGGAATGTGGAAGGAGTTTGCTCCATTCTGCAGGCTTGCAGCATGTGGAAGCAATTACAGGGATGATTACTGGATTAGTGCTAGATAAGAGATACAGGATAATAACATTTAATGAATATCATAGTGCAGAGTAGAGCTGTAGCCCAAGAAGAAAATAAAAAGCCAAGAGCTGCATAAGCCTATTTTCTGAATGAGATGGAAAAGTAAACCAGCAAGTCAAGTTGAAACTTTTCATTGATTTCACTGGAAGTTTCTGTTGTTTAATTCCTTCCTCTAAAGAAGTCCCTTGTTTCTCCTTTCATCATTTAAAATAGTTGGACCAGTGAAGCTGAAATCAAATCTTCAGCCATTAAAAAAATTGAAGGGCTCCAAATTCTTTGATAAAATCTTCAGAAGTTTTTCTCCAGCAAAGAATTTTAGTACAATGATTTTTCTCTCCAATTCAGGAAGAGGGACACTAAGTCTAGGATCCCTTTAAAAAAAAAAAAAAATAAAAAGTATTCTTAATCATCCACATTTCAGAAGGACAATTATTCTTTCCAGCCAGTTCCATGATAGGTTTCATTGTTCTCCTCTAGTGGCAAGATACTGTACAGCAGTTTGGCACCAGTTACAAGTTCCAAGAATTACATACCTGCTCAGCAGCTGCTTATTGTTTTATACTCAGGGGTCTTTAGTTCAAATCCATGAAGAGGACTCTCCCAAGTGTATCACTGCAAAACATTTTCCTGTAAAAAAGAAAATAAATTAAAAATAGCTTAAGAAATTGCCGTGGGCATACAGGTAGCAGTTACATGTTGAAAAATAATACCCTCTTTTAGTGATAATTTAGATTTGCACAAGAACTACATAAGTGCTTAATACCCTAAGAGAAAGAAATAAATTGTTTCTGGAAAAAAAAGGCAACAAAAAACCCTGTGCATTCCTTCCCATTATCATAACTTTGTTGCTTATAGGTCTAGGTACTGACATACTGCAATCACTTCAGCTGGCTTACATTTCCAACTCCACCAGGTCCTGAAAAGTAACAGCTCTCCCAACTTCTGTAAACCCCTATTCTAACACAAAATCCTATCAGCACACATGGTGCTCCATACATCCAGGAGGTTATTCTGCCCTCGCCTTGTCTCAGGTTAGGGCCGTCCCTTTGATACCTTGCTCTGGGCCAGCGTCCCATGCTGGTCACTGGCTGCGGGCGATTCAGCCTCCCATGCTCTGCAACGTTTTCTGCAGAGCTGCTCAGGAGATTACACCAGCGATGGCATTTTATCAGTGCCGGGACGAGGTGAGCACAGACACGATAAGGACGCGTTAAAAGTCAACGAGGTGCCATTGACAAGGATTGAAGCCGGGCTTGCGCTTCCCCACCGATCATGTGTGCGCTGACGCTGTGCAGTTCAGTCACCTTCTCACCAGCTGCTGCTTTGGCAGGCGGCACCTTTCACCCTCTCTTCTTTGGTAGGCAGCCTCCTGTCTAGCCAGCCAGCTCATCTCCGCTGGAAGCTGTCAAAGCATCAGACCTGCAGGGAACAAATATTTTCTTATGAAACCTCCTTGGGTTCTCTGGTGAGCATTAAAGAGATTTTTTTTCTTGCTCAAACACGCTGATGGAGCGGTAGCCTGATTGCTTCAGTTCCTCCCCACCATTCCCTCCCAGAGAGGAGGGATCTGCTCTCTGAAGTGACTGCTTTCCCAGACAAGCATTAGCACACTCTGCTTGGAGCAGAGCAGAGCCCCCACCAGCATGCCTGGCATACAACACATACAGATTAGCGCCCTGCACAGGCAAGCTCCAAGGCTTGGGAAATCTGCTGTGATCAACAGCTTGATTAGGACCCAACACTTTTTCCATCAAGTGTTCAGGGGCAGGGGAAGAAGCTCATAAGAAATCCATTTATTTTGTGCAGCTGTTGGCACAATTCCTGAGCTGGAACCACAGAAACAGCCAGCAAAACATAGGCTTAACCACAGCACAGGGCAATACATGCTGTTAAAGTCAAAACATCCTGGCTCCATCCTTGGCACGGTGACTATTAACTCTGCATAGCAACAGCAGAGATAGCCTGAGTGGCCACAGGCTGACCAAAACTGTTTCAAAACAACCTGAAACTCAGGAATCTCTTCCACAATCTACATAACAAAGATGCTCCCACTGCCTGACCTACCACAGCTGAGATCCAGTAGCTCGAGACACACTGCTCCAAAGAGCAACCAACACACAGAAGCACCACTAACAAGTCTGACACATAGCAAACCCCCACAACCATTGCAGTGAGCTAAAGGACTCCATTATGTTCCCATGAGGCAGGTGTGGCTGTCACAACCGACCCCTTCCCAGCTGGTGCCAATGAAGCCCCTACCAGCAGCCTCAGCACAGAAGCCCAGGTCTGAAAGCAATTCTCAGTTCACCTCCAGGGATGCCCTGCCTGTGCAAGGTTGCTCAACCAGGTGAGCTGTATCTTGCCAGTCCTCTGGCACTCAGATTTTACATTCGTAGGCAAAGAGAGCTGCTCCTTCTTGGTGTGTGTTTGCTGGATAACACCTTCTGAGATATCCATGCTTTTTGTTTTCTAGTCTTCATAAAGACCCTAGGGGCAAGAAGAGCCTCTCCCAACTCCCTGACGTTTGATACAAACATGCACCCCACTATGCAAGCAGTAGGCAGCACAGGCAGAGCCCTCTGCTCGCTCCCAGTAGAGAAGACACACAGGGGTTAGGGCTGAGAGCACGGAGTCAGGGCCAGCCCTCACCATACTGTACCATGCTTGTATTGGCAGACACAGCTTCCTGTGCTGTGCAAAACAGATCTGAGGCTCCCAAGAGACCTAAAGACTCAGGAATATCCTTAAAGTGGGATGTTTCTTTCCCAGAAGAAACAGGTTCCCAGAACAGGAACTGCATCTAAGGTCACTTAGCCGTGGATGTTGCCCTGTTTATACTTGCATGGGGGAAGAGGCAGTGACAGTATCTGCAATGTGTATCACTGTAGGGATATCTGAAAGCAACAGTCACAGGCTGAGTGCAGTAAAGGCCTCACTCAAATACCTAGCAGATGCTATTTCAGCTTAATCCGAAATTATTTCTCCATTGTCTGTAATTTCTGCTTCTCCTTCCACCCCACCCTTGAGGACAAGGGCTTTGTCCAAAGACAGGACTGTGCCTCTGCCAAACACCAAACTGGGAACCTCAGGGGCTTGTCCTGCTTTGGATTCATTTCTTTCACATTATTTTTTAAACACGCTCCTGCCTTGCAACAGGGTAAAAATGCAAGCTTTGAACCAAAAGGTGCCAAAGAAAAACAGGCAGGTATACTGGTATACTGGAAACTACAGGAGGCTTTGTGCCAGCGCCTCCTCAGTGGCACTGCTCCAGTCTGCAGTGTGGGCAGCTGCCACATTCCCCAGTGCCCTCTCCATGGGGGACACAAACCATGAGCCCTTTGTCCTCCCTGCCTCCAGATGCAAGCAGGCCTGCGGGAGCTAGCAGAGCATCCCCCCTACTGCCTGCCAGGCTTCCTCCATCTCTTGACGATGCTCCATGGCCATGGCTCAATGCTCCATGGCCATGGCTCGATGCTCCATATGAGCTTTTGATACTAGGAATGCAGAATTCTTCCAGAACTCCAGCAGTTTTGGAAAGGAAAAGAAAAAAATAAAATCTGATGGAAAAGAAAATACTGAGAACAGTTTCCTTTGCCCAATGTCTTCCTCTGGTACAGTGGGCCCTGCAACTGGGCTGGGTGTCCCCCTGCCAGGTTTTTGGGCCTCGGCAGCAGTTTTATGGTGTATGTCCCCTCCAGGCAGCCAGGTTTGGCAGCCCCCAGTGCCTGCTGCCCCAAGGCATGGCCAACCTCACCCTGTATCCCTGCAGGCATCCTCAGCTCACAGTTCTTCTATGTCACCAGTTCTCAAGCACATTAGCTGGGGACCTAGCAAGCTCCTGAGGACACACTGCCTTGCAGGCTTTGCCTGGAGCAGAAGCATCTCATGGGTGCTCGTTCAATGTCTGCTCCCAGCCTCAGGCAAGTGCAACAAGTTTGCCAGTCTGGCAGGCTTCCTCCCAGCATTTTCACAAGTAGTTGCTTTACCTTGTTTGAGCTTCAGGGAGTTCAGTCTGGGGTGAAGGTTAGGTCAGCTCTTATCTCGTACCTACACAGGCAAATGTAACCCTTACCAGTTCCCTTTCCAGCCCCCTGAATTCCTGCGCGGCGGCACGGAGAGGACCATGCTTTTTCCCTCTGACGGGGCTTTCTGGCAGGAGAAAAGCTGTGCCAAAGAGCCACAAAGATTTCCTAGGGACCCCCAAGCTTTGAAGAAAATCCTGGGGGCATCTATGACCTATCTCCTCTGCAGCCTTTGATGCAGGGCTCATGGTTAGGGGAAGGAGCAGAGCCGTAGCCCCCATCCAGGCTGGTGAGAGCCACCCCAAGGTGATGCTCAGGGATGACAGGAGCTGAATGAAACCCCCACACAGGACTCTGCAGGCCCTGTGAGATTCAGAGATTACAGAAAGACACTCTGGCCTCCTTCTCCTTCTGGAAATGTTTTTAGTGTGGCTGAGGTGGATTCAAGAGCTTGAGCTGCAGAAACTTGCAGTTTGTTTAAGCAAATACTGCTTTTGTCAATGTTCCAAACGTCTGTTCACACACAGGCTGTCCTAGCATCCTGCCAGGGCTCCAAACATTCATTTGTGGAGAAATTTTCTGGGAACCCGTGCCTGCCTCCTTGCCTTGCCTCCTGACCATTTTAAGGCCAATCACATAAATATGAGTCCACATGGAAAAGTAGGTGTCAAAGCTTTGCAGATGTATGTGACTTAGGGAGCCCTGCTCAGACCACCACTACCACCACCTTGTCCTGACCACAGCACATCACAGTCAGCTCCAGACAAGTAAATTATATCTGTATCCCTCACTGGCAGAGGCTACCACAGCACAAAGACACCAAAACTGAGTGGGGGTGGGTGGGAAAGGAATAATGGAGCAGGCAGAGACAGTTGGTCCCATGTGTTTTCTTTCCTTAAAGATAAAAATTTAACCCAGTCAAAAGAAAGATCAGGAACAATGCAGGAATTTTAAAGAGGCCCAAGCTACCACCTGACTCAGCGTCTAGGCAGGATATCGATTAGCAAGGCTATTCTTTATTCCTCTGCTATTGTTTAAGACTGGTCTCCCTCATGACAGCAACAAGCGTGGGAACACAGCAGTTTTGGTGTTAAAAAGTGCTTTTTTATCACTGAACTGAGCAGAGGTCTCTGGGAACCAGAGATGGTGTGTCTGATAGTCGAGGAAAGGCATTCAAACTGAGAGCCTTATTCTGAGATCTCTAAGGCCCTGCTAAAAACCCTGGAGTACACCACTTCGATGCAGCACATCCCCAGTCCAGCATTTCATCCAAGTTGTGTTCAGGCTCCAGTGAGTTCAGAGAGTTACAGAAAGAAAACACCTCTGCCTGCTAAAAATTCTTGGATTTTTCTTTGAGCCCCAGTAACTGTTCTGATGGCAGCTCCTATAGACATACCTTGGTTTTAAACAAGCCAGACTGGGTTCTGTAAATGGTGTGGCACAGCACCGAGAATAGACTCACTACCCACGTCCTTATCCCTCCTCTTGAGCAGGTTTTGCGAGCCAGGTTGGGCTCCAGCCTGCAATGGCTGCCACAGCAATGTCAGTAGGTGAGGGCATCTCCTCGTTTTCCAACAGAACCAAACAACTGCAGGGTGGCCTGCATCGTTGCCACTTAAACTACACAGGTGCCTGCAGCCCACCAACGAGCCACCACAAGTCCCTGCTAAATGAACTGATGGACAATTATACATTTTCCTGGTAGCTCCAGGCAGGAATAAAGCAAAATCATCGTCTTTCTGCTATTTCGTGAAGCACTAAAAAGCAACACACTTCAGTACTTGAACACTGTGTTTGTTCTTCATTCACAACAGAATCTCACCTGGAACTACCTTATATATGCATATGAGGGTGTCTTTTTTTCACCTACCCTTAAGATAAAATAAAAAATGAAACTCCTCCAGGCACTGACTGGACAAACATCAACATATGAATTCACTTCAAAGATGCCCCAAATGAAAGTGTACAGTGCACTGGAGAGTGGATCTGCAGACATAAGTCGTGCTCTCTGTAGACACTAGGAATTTATTCCAGCATCTAGAAACACCCTGCATCATCGCTTCATGTTTCTGGGTAAGAATATCCAGCTTGGTAACAGTGTGACTGCACCAACTTTTTCTGCAGGCTTTCATGCTTCAGTTTCATTCTTTCCATGCATTTTCCGCCTTCCCAAAGTTTAAAACCAGTCAGCACTCAGCCAAGATGCTTCTCCTTCAGTCTGTGACAAATGGACAACCAAGCTAAACTTGTACACTTTTTAATAGGTGATAGCCCCCCTTCTACAAGAACCATGTTAGCACATAAATACTATTTTTCAAAGATGATGAACATGCTCTGATGTTATCTGAGGACTGGTCATTTATCCTGCCTCCATGCCAGCTCGCACTCAGTGACTAGCACAGAGCAAGCCACGCACCAGAGTGCGAAGCTGAAACACAAAGCCTGGCTCACTCTGCCCGTACAGGCACCATAGACACAAAAGACTGGAGACACCTGGCTCTGTGAAAACCAGGTCTGCTCTAGCACTAACGTGCACATCAATCCAGAGATAAGCAAAGTAGCTGCTGCATCAGCTCACGAGCTTAGCAAAGATGTCGATTGTGTCTTTATCCACACATTTAGGCAGTCAGGAGTCAAGGATTCCATCATCTTACCTATCACTCCACAGTCCAAAAGTCAGTCCAGTAAAGACAGCACGTTGCAATTTAAGGGTCAGCTGCTCTCTCCTTGATCTCAGTGGCATGGTTGAATTTTCACTGCTTACTTTCTGACCTCCTTCCTCTTCCAAACCTAGCTTGCTCTCAGGCAGTGAAGGTGCATCCACATCTCACAAACTAACAAGACCAAGGCACAGGCTCCAGCATGATCCTGCTATTATCAATGCTGTCGAACTGTCAGCATGCTCCTTGGCAATTTCTCTCCAGCCCATCGCTCCCAGGATGGTTTGGGTGCTGGCCTGGCTAAGAACGACTCACACAAGGCAGCATGGACAAAAGCACCCTGTTTGGGGTCTGAGGGAAGGCGAGCAGAGCCAAAGGGACATAATCTATGCCATGTCATTTACTCTCAAAAGCAGCAGTCTCTCATCAACATTAAGACATTGTTTTTTCGCCCCATATTGATCAAACCCAAAAACCTCTGCCTGCAGCAATAAGCCCCATTTTGGGGCAATTGTGCCTCTCTCGTCAGGGAGCTGGTCAAAAGAATGCATCCTACAACTTTTTCCACAAGGGGTTAAGTTTACTCAGGAGCCTGGAGTACGTAAAGATGGATGTGTTTCCTCTCCCTTGGACTCCTCCCAGTAATGTCACCTGCTACCACAGTGCTTTGTCTCCTGGACATTTTGGATTACTCCACCACATGAGTCCAGGCTACAACCCCACAGGATTCAGGGCACGGTGTCTCAGAGAGCAGGAGAGATGTCTTTTCAGAAATGCCTCAAAAATCCCCTGGCACATGAAAAGAAAGATGTCAATCTATGAACCACTTCAACAACTGTTCCCTAACCGGAACAAGCAGCTCAGAGGCACGGACGGTCTTTGTGAAACCTGGGCACAAAGTATCCTGTGCCAAGGGAGTCCCAGTCGTAGCACGACCTTCCAGAAGGAACCAAACAAATCCAGAATGCCATTACCCATTTTTAGGAGTCTTTCTTGTTGAGAAAAGCTTGTTATGAAAATAAGTGTTGATACACTTTTCTGACAAGGCAAGTTCAAGCAACCAAAACAAAAATGCTACCCTTACAGATCTGCGCCTAGAAGAGCAAATAACATGTATTTTTGAACATAAAAGACTCTTCCTCAGTGAGCAAACTGATCCCCCAGATTAGGAAAGTTATTGATGCCATGGGGCATATGTGCCAATCTATAATATTACCAGATAGATACATAGGTAAACAGATACCTTTGGGCTGGCTGTGAATTTGGTCATGTTGTTGTCCATATCCAGGCCACTACTGTATGTTTTAAACAGCATCTGTGCTACAGTATGCTCTGGGACATGTCCCTTTATGATTTTTTTTTTCCATCTTAGATTGGTAAACTACTTTGGTAACTTCCTTCTTTTCACTTGTTCATGTTCTATAACAAAACCTCCTCCTCCTCCTCAAACCAAGGCCATTTGGCCTCTTAAATAGCTTCATCTGAGGAATTTTCAAAGAATAAGATTCATAATTTTCCTTTTTACAACTTTTCTTGCTGAAGAGATCCTGTACACTGATATGATTTACCTGTATAGAAGCTGCTGCACTGACCTCCACCTGCTACAGACCATCTGCTCCCAGGAACTTATAATCATAGCATAATTCAGGTGGGAAGGGACCTCAGGAGGTTTGAAATTGTTGTTCTTTCACTTCATCAGCCGAGACCAGCCTTCCTTTTTGACACCAGTTTCTCCACCATTTCATCTTTACTACCAGTATTAGCCAGACTAGGAGTCTAGTCTGGATTGCAGCAAAGCTGAGGTATAGCCCGTTATCAGACAGGGCACTGTGGAGGCTGCTCAATGAATGCAGGAAGCCTCAAACAGTCCCAGAGCTTAGAGGGCTTTAAGATGGCGTAAGGTATGCAAGTGGTGGGGTTTCTCTACTGTGTCCTCATTGTCTTTCACTGCAGCTTTCAACCCAGCCCAGAAAGAATTTCTCCATACTAACCACACTTGCTAAGTGTTGTGATTTAACCCAGCAAGCAGCTAAACACCACGCAGTTCACTTGCTCAATTCCTCTCCTTTCCTGGTGGGATGAGGAAGAGAATCAAGAGAGTAGAAGAAAATGAACCCGTCAATTCAGATAAAGACTGTTTAATAATAAAAATAAACTAAACTGAAATAGTAATAATAATGAAGAACTGTAACAAGAATAGGAATAATGATAATAAAGAAATCAAAGTTATACTCAGCTCACAAATAGCAGCCACTAGCCATACACCGTCAAAAATGCAACAAGGAAGGGGCTGAGCCTCAGGAACTAAGATGGGTTGCCATCACAAAGTAGAAAGGAAGGGACTGAAGAGAAGAGATTGAAGAAAGGAAGGCTTGAAGGGGTTGTCCCTAGCAAACTCCCCAGCTTATACTGAGCGTGACATTTATGGGAATACATCTTTATTGATCAGCTTGGATCACACCCAGATCATCTGTCCTGGGTCACCTGTCCCAGAGAATCCTGGGCTTTCACTTCCCCTCCATCCTCTTGTGCCGAGAGAATTAAAAATAAATAAATAAATAAAAACAAATAAACAAAACCAACGACAACAAAAACAACAACAAGAGCACATATTTAGGTAAACACTGAAAAACAAAACCTTGAAAAATGTAAACATCCACTGGTGAGAATGAAAACAAAAATCTTATCAGTTACTGTAAGGAAAATTACTATCCCAACCAGAGCTGTAATATCAACTTACATTAACTAAGGCAAACACTGCCATTTTCTCAGAAATCCAGCTGTGCTGAAATGTTAAAAGGGAATTTTACAGTTCAACACCAGGAAAACCGGGACCCTATTTCACCATCTGTTCCAGCAACTGGAAATACTGCAGGGCATTTCTGACCATCACCAGCTGGGTTCAGCAACATGGACAGGAGGTAACAGCAGAAGACCAAAGGAAGCAGAAGGCCCAGAAATTTCCATCTTTGGAGATCTCTGACCATTACCATGGTCAGATAATATTAATGTTGCCATCGCATTAAGTTTCTTCAGCTCTGCTGTCTTCTTTTTTCATAGCTGAACCATCTCACAGCTCTGTTGCGCTTGAAAACAAAAGGCTGAGTTCCCATCCAGTTCAGCACCAAACAGATTGCCTGCACAAAGCAGGCCAGATACCACTCCACAGATCACCACCGACCTCTGTGTGGATTCCTGTAATGCTGGTCTGTTTGCTTACACAGCTGCAGGTTACTATTTCATGTCATTTTCATAGCTGAAAGATAATCTTCTGTCATTCCTGTGCTGGACTTTCCATGTGGGTCCACTTTTCAGAGTGGAGATTAATTCTTTTTAACTACATGAAGTGATTTCTCAAGGTATCTTTTTAATGCAAAGGTAATTACACAGTTCTGAGCAGAGGAGGAAAAATGGAAAGGATTGCATAGATGAAAGGAAAGTTGCGTGACCTGGATTGGAAAGAATTTGACTGGAAGTCTGGCTTGGATTTGCCCAGACCTATCAGATAGGAATGGGAGAAGAACTTGTCTCAAAGGTTTTTTGGATGGGGTTCTAGGGAGTGCAAGAGAAGGCACCTCACATGACCAGTATGGGAAGCCACAGGAGCTCCAGGAGAAACATTTAAGTCAGTCTTAGATTTACCCTGGATTGTGGCACTTGGGGAGCTCTCCAGCATTTAGGAATCCAATGGCATTAAAACACCAGCAACTACTCTCCAGGCAGCGTTCCTCATGTTTTCCAAACAATTTGGGAACTGCAAATCAGTGCAGATTTCTCAGCTCAGTAACTCTGATGTTGTCTCAGCATTTTTCTATCAGCTTACTTCAAAGCCCTTTAGATTTTCTCCCCAAATGCAGCCATCCATCCTTCTCCAACAAATCTCAGACCTCACTGATTATTACCAATAAAATTATTGACGTTAGAAATGCTGATGCAGGAAGATGAGGCTATTTAAGAATGTTTTACCAGATGTTAGTTGAGTGATACTGCATCACTTCATGCAGCAAATAGCAAAACCTCTTTCTTCCCTGCTGTGTTAAATTGTTACTTTCCCTGAGAGAGAAACATGGTTCTTCACAAAGCTGGCCGGAGAGGAAAGAGGAGAAAGAGGTTGGGAGCAGCAGACAACATCAAGGCTTCCCATTTCCCTTTTCTCTGCTTCTTGTGAGCAATCTTGCATGGCTTTTAACCACTGCCATCCATATTCTCTAGTGCTCTTTCAGTGGGCACATCCTGTGGTGTTCCTGGTTTGGTGAGAACACTCACGAATACTGAGTGCATTGTCAAAAATTCAGCCTTGGGTTTCTCTTGGTCTGAAAGAACCAATTTACTTTCCTCCTTCAACAGGCATCGTATAATTATAGGAAGTCCCCCACATCATACCATGTGGGTATCACATGCAAAACCCATCTATACTACTAATGTGCATTGCTTGTTTAAAATTGCTTGCTGTAAAAAGCCATCATCCCCAACCAGGAAAAAAAAAATCCTTATTATTTTAATTGCTATTTTTGTCATATCTCAGTTGAGGGTGAGGGGTAGTTTTTAAGGAAAATAAATTTCAGTTTTCTCACCAAGAAGCCAAACTCTGTATTTGAGTACAGAACTCAAGATTCAGCTCAAAACCAATGAATTTATAGCCACTTTAACTTGTTTCAATACCTCTTCCTTTTCCAGCATTTTAAGGAAAACAATAAACATCAGCAAACAAACACAATCCTCTCTGACATCACTTACTGCTCAGATTTTATCACCGCTTTTCTGCATAAGCTCATACAGGGTTCTTAGCAAAGTGCAAGCCCACTTTGATATCATCTGTAAATCACCAAAGCAGAGAGATGAAAAAACCAGCAATCCACAACTGACACATCTCGGTACAGGCTAGCATTTCTGCATCTAGTTTTCTGCTAGGTGTCCCATGAGCACACTTCACCTCTGCCTCCACTAGCGTTAAAAACAAGAAGCTACAGCGTGCAAAGGACCCACTGAGAATGCAGTGCCTGGATTTATATGGAGCAGTCGGCAGTTAGGATTGGCGCAGAGTGCATTGTGCTACACATGAGGAGCAAAGGGAGAGAATTTAAATAACATTAAATGGGAAGCTCAGTGGAGAAAGCCCTAACTTAGGCTATCGACAGGACTTCAGCGCTCAGAGAATTTCCTAGCCTCCTCCCCACTCCTTGTAGCTTTAAACATGAGCATTGCTTGTGGCTCTCCACATGGCCTGGGCTGGCTGCTGCGGAGAAGCCAGGGCACTCACTTCCTTGCCTTTGTGGCTGCAGGTGACTAACGCGCACAGCTGTTTCCTCTGCAGGCCGTCACCTCTTCTGGGCTGGGACACCTGTTAAATCAAGCAGACAGCACTTTACCAGGAAACCCAGGTGTCCAGAAACACAATTAAGGAGATTTGAATTTACCAAATCCTTCACCCTTCCAGAACACAAAACGGGATACAAACCTTTTCCAAGATTTCTTCTAAAAAATACTCAGGACAGCAGGCTGACAAGTACAGGGGCCTAATACATCCCTATGAGCCTCTTTGCCTTCATGCAGCCACACAGAAGGTGCAGCATGAAGGAGCAGGGCTGCCTGTTTCCCTCACACTGCTTGAGTCGACCTCATGGCCCTTGTAAGGTACCTTCCCTGCATGCTGTGCACCACAGCATTGCTGGGAGTTAGTCTAGCTTGTGAGCTCAAGACACTGAGAAATTATATTTCTCAACAAAAGAAATATAATTTTACTCTGTGTGCATGTGTGTGCACACACACACACTTAGCATGTGGATATTTGGTCTTCTAATACAAAATGTACCCTTCTAATCTGCTTGGGCCAGCAGTGTCCTTCTGCCCTCTCCATTTGCTGTAATTTGCATTGTTCACAGAAGGCTTCAGAATCCAGCCAACACACATCACAAAATTGGTGGGAAGAACCATTACTCATAAATTTGTGCAATTAATTAAGTTTTTAATTTTACCCAGGAGGTCACGTCTTGAAATGCTTTCAGACCATCAAAAAAGCGAACAAACTGGCTGGAAGCAATAAGCACCATCTGAGAATCCTCCCATAACTCAGGCTGTCTACTTTTTGGATTCACTCACCACCATCCAAGAACATGTCTCTTTTTCTCAAATCCTTTTACTGTTTCTTCCTTTGAGCTGACTTCCAGGGAAAGCTCTAGAGATCTTGGCCTTCAGAGCAGATTCAAGTCCTGATTTCCCTTCCCCCTGCAGAGAAATATAGAGCAGGCTGAGGTTGTTCTACCTGTCAGCAAAGCCAGCTCACTTTACGAGATGTGTGCCTGAGATTCTTTCCAAACTGGCAATAGTGCTTAAGCAGCCTTTTTCTAAAGCTTCAAGCTTTAGAGGTGAAAGATCTCGCAGCAGAACAGCTATCTAACCCCACCACGGGAGACCATGTCACAGGAACTGGGTGCTGGCACAGGTACCACAGGGCAGCAAGTCACAGCCTTCTGGGGTGAGAAGTCCCCCAGCACCCATGCGTCCAGCTGGCTACTAACCTCTGTCATCCCAGAAGTTTCTGAGCAACCATACTGGCTCCTGGTAGAAAAAAAACAGGAGCTTCAACAATCTACAACATTTTCCAGTCTATGACATTTGTACGCAGGGGGACCTTTACCCACACGAATGGCCCCAAGCCGTAACTATATCAAGTTACTCACATGACCGAGTCTTTGCAGGAACCCAGCCTCAGGGACTACCGAGAGTCCAACAGTTCTGAGCGAACGACAAAAAAGCCTCTCACAGCATCCATTTGGGGTTGAAACGCTGCTTACTAGAACAAAGTGTGAATTCAGTGATACCAGTCCAGATGACACAGATTCCAAGTAAGTGCAAATAAAATGTTTTCTATTGCCAAAACACCATCATGTGATTTACAAATGGCATCCCTTACAGCAGAGGCAACTGAGAACTGCATTGACTAGCTGCTGTCTGGCTCACAATTCCCCCAGCAAAGCTGGCCTGGCTGGCAATGTAGGGTGCTTAACTTCTGGGCTATTAAATGTCATTGAAATCAATGCAACACAATGAACTATGTTGCTGCGCTGCTCTGTGTGCTGCTTTGGCTGATTTTTTTTACCAAGGAAATATCTCAGAGGGATAGAAATTAGAGAAACTTTCTGAAAGCTGTAAGAATATCTTGGATAAATGTAAAATTGTTGCTTTTACATTAAATCTACCAAGTTTAAGACCCAGTTTCTTAGGCCCTTCCAGAGACCACACACTCACTTTTAAGTGTCTAACCTGTATAAATTAAATGGAACATATAAACCAAGATCTTCCACCACTTGCCAATTCAAGATGCATTATTGCCCTAGGCCTCAGAGAAAACTCTAGCTTTGCATTCCCACTTTGACTTAAGCTAATGAGAAGAAGGAAGAGAATTTTTGAGGCAGGCTCTTCTTCCTTTCATCTGAAAAGTGGTTACTGAGTTGTCCAAAGCTTGCATGCGTAGCTCTGGGTCTCAGTACTTCTCAGCACCTGACTTTCTAGAGACTGCTACTGCACTGTTGAAAGGAGACGTGCTCCCTGAAAGCAGGTTAAACACTCAGTTAGCAGAGCCCTCTGAAAAAGGAATATGGCTTTGCATTAAGCAGAGTTTGTAAATGCTTCCCAGTTACTTGTTTTTTTCTCTTGTTGCCTGGCAAACAATGAAACTCCTTAGAAAGGCTGAGGCAGCACAGACACTTTCTACTTGTGAGTCTAAGAGTCTGGCTGTCCATTCGTCTCACCAGCCACATGCCAGCATGTTTTCAGTGACCTAAAGACACTGCTACTTTGGGGTGGCTGAATGGGGAAGCAGACTGCAGCTGCTTCTGAAGGATATAAATATTTTTTACAGTCAGGGGGCTCCAGCAGTCCAACAGGATCTGGTACACCTGGGCTCTATTCCTAGCTCTTCTGCAGACCTGCCATATTGTTTTTCTCCTTTCAGTAGCTCTAAATGAAGCCCTTTTCCTCCCAAATTTGTAATATTAGGTGTGAGGCTTTCATTTGAAAATTTGAGCCGCAATAATGGATTTGGGGTTATGGGGCTAGCCTATGAATGCAAGCCCAGGCATTCATTTGATAACAAAATCCCACGAAAGCCATTGCACAGGTAAACACCAGGAATGGCTCACAGGCCAACCTTACTTTCACGGTTTACCAGTTAGCCATCTGTTGCCTTCAGATATTATTTTATGGCTTTGTTTTCACCAAGGCCTAAACAGGAATGAAATTGTGAGTCTTGTCGCTAGCCTTTTTGAATAAATAGCTCTGCCATCACTCTAATAAGTTTGACAAGTTGGTCCCAGGCCCTGGGCAGGAAGCTAATAAACTTCAAGTTGCTTTTCTATTGTTTTCCTAAAACAATTTGACTTCCTTTCTGATAGCCTCAAATTCCTTCAATAAAAATAGAGTAGCTGGGAGCCAGAGGAAGAGCTGAACTTGAGCCAAGTTGTGCTTACAATGCCGCCTGCGTAAGATCACATTTTTATCCTGATCCATGAAGAGTCTTTAAAAGAATAGCAGGCAGACAGCTGCCAGTGCATGTCAGGAACAGCTCGGGAGCTGGTCTCCCCCAGCATCAGTCCTCTAGGCTTGAGGGAATCTCCAGTGTCAGACCATAGCAGGAGGCTGAGCTCCCAGCAGCTGACTGGGGCTGGCTTAGCCTGTCCAGAGTGTCCTCCCTCAGACACAGATCTCTTCTGGGAGCCAAACACTGGTGGAGAAGTGGGCTCCAGCAAGACCAAGGGGCTGCGCTAAAGCTCACCCTTCAGTCAACTTCACCTGCTCCTTCTTCTAGCAGTGCAGGCTCAGCAAAAAGAGGTAAAGCTCTGTTCTTTCTTTTCTTCTCACTTTGGGAAACATATATATCTATATACGTATATGCACATATTGGAATGCATCTAGCTGAAAGTTTACAGGACAAGATGAATGTCTGGTGGCTAGGTAGATGATGACTCCTTGCTTCAAAATGACTTGCTGATCCTTTGGACAAACTTTACAGTCTCCATGGTTTGGTTCCTCCACCTGTAGAGCAAGGAGAGTGTATATAGGAGCTGTAATTACATTGTCATTTGCAAAGCATTTCTCGACTACTCAGAGACGCTACAAAGTTGAAAAGTGGAAGGAGTAGTTTTAAGAGTCCCATGCTTTATTTCCAGTAGCAAAAAGCTGACAACTAAGCATCAACTTCGGGATACATGTTTCATCTTCTCAGTGAGATGAAATCCTCTAGTTTCTCTTGCTGAAAACTTTACTGGGAAATGAGACTGATACACAGTGACATTTCACACCTTGCTGTTTCTTGTTTCCTCTTTTCTCACTCTGTGCTGGTTGGTACGCTGGGCTGGAAAGGGGAAAACTTCCATCTGCAATGAAATAATTTGTGATTTTTTTACTAGATAAGGAACTGTGACTATAAAACTGTTCCACTTCATGCAGGGGCCCATTATCACATGCTACTCCTGTTCCCTTGGGCCCAGTCTGTCCTTGGGAATTTGCCTCCTGCTGGAGGACATCTTCAAGCTGTCTCCAGAGATCTAACATGTAACTTTCCTCTCTCTCCTTCTTTTTCAATCATATTCATGCATGGGGATTTTAGAGAAAATGTTTCACCAGGAAGGCAGCATCCATTGGTGCTTTAGAGAAGGTACTAGAGGTGCCTGTCCAGCATGGGACAATATGAAGAATCAAAGGGCAGGGCTATGGTCAGGCATCAGAGATGAAATATATGTGAGGAGTTTCTATCTCAACTGCTTTTTAAATGAAATTTCCAATGCAGTAAATCTGATATCCTCCCCAAGCACAAAGTCCTCAGTAATGGCGGGAAAGTACAAGACATTTTCCCTTCAGACAGTCTCCTAAGTTCTCAAATCTCAGGAGGGCATCTACCCGCATTTGAAACAGCCTTCCAGCAAAGCCAGATGCTCCAAGAACGTCTGTTTTGTATGAAGAAGCTCTTTCATATGTGAGCTCTCATCTATACTACTGCATATTTGCAGACCTTCTCTATGCATTGTGTTGGCTTGCTCTTTCTGTTTGTTTAAACCTCTGACACAGAATAAATCCTCCATTAAATATCCATGGGGTTGATGCCGAACAACTCATTGTAGAAACTCTATTCAGGATTTACCTGGCTTCTGTGTGAAAAGGAGCAGCTTTGATAAGGCAATAAGGCAAGTACAGGAAATGGAATGAAAAAGGAACCTCTTGGCTCTTGGTTCAATCCCTTTGAATAACAGGCAAGTACAAAACAAATGGCCTTTTCTAAACTTACTAAGCTCTGTCCTAAATCTCATTAGGTTTCCACCCTCACTTGTGCTACTAGAATGCTGTTCCAGCACCTCCTTCCCTGTTCTGTTGCTTAGAAACCTTCTGATTTCCAACCTAAATTCATTCATGGCCAATTTATATCTATTTATTCTTGTGCCACATTGTCCTTTAGCTTATGTAGCTCTCCTCTCTCCCTAGCACTTACTTTCCCATCCCCCAATTCCTAAAAGTATTTATAGGCAGCAAATCTCTCCTCTCTTAACCTTTGTTCTGCCAGACTAAGTAACTAAGCTCCCTCACAGTATTCACCCTGCAGGCACACCACACCGTGTTTTAATTACTTTGGGTAGCTGCGCTAGCATGAAGTTCAGTGCAAAATAATTAATACAGAAAAGCTCAAACTGGTATGGCACCTATTTCCAGATCAGCTCAAATATCCCTCTGCTATCACTTTGACTGATAAATAAACATACTCTTGGCTGAGAGACATCCTCCGTCCCCCTGATCACCTCATTGCCTTTCTTTGCACCTGTTCCAGGCTGAATATCCTTCTTGAATGTGGGTGAGCAGCACCACACACACTATTCTGGTGCGGTCTCACATCCTCTTGGATGACATTAATCTTGCCCATTGCAACTTGAAGTATTGCTACGTCCTGAAAGCTCACTTGTCTTTTCACCCCCACATAGCATTGCTGGTTCCTCCTCCTTTGGTGACCTTCACCCAGGACTTTCCCTATCTCGATCCTCCCAGCTGGGAACTTCCAATTGCTAAGAAAGATTCCTCTTACTCTCAACAAGTTCCTTCAAAGTGTGACTTTACACTCTCTCATTTAACCTCACCTTGATCCCTCCAGTGGTAAAAAGCCTTCAGCTCTCCTAGTGCTGGAATCCACCCTCACCCTAACAATACCTCCCAGCTTTGTTCCATCAGCAAATTTCATTAGCATTTCTACTTTCAGTGCCAAGGTAATTAACACAAATAGCAAGAAAGATCAGTCCTAAGAGCAATCTTTGAGCAGCTTCACAGATAACTTCCCTTCGACCTATTGGGGAACTGGTGTCTCACTTCTGTCAGTCCCTTAACTGCTTGATAATCTCTGTCTTCTTCAGCTGAATCTTCTCCACTAATTTGCTTCTTCTTCTGTGTCACCATATCATATGCCTTACTGAAGTCCAGGTAGATACGGTCTGCTATGTTTCTTTTACCTAGTGGGTCAGGAATCTTACTCCATGAAAGCTTTGATCAAAACATGGTACATGTTGTCTTATTTTCCCCTTACGTCCTGGCTTTATTTTTCTTTTCCTTCAAAATCTGTTCCACAGCATCATAAACTGCTGAGACCTGCAAGCTGCACATGGCAAGCTGGCAGCTGTTCTCCTCATTCCCACAGGCTGGGGGAGCATTCTCTTCCACTTGCTCTCCTCACTCAAGTCGTACAAGTTTTGCATAGCAGTCTCTTGGGGAGGGGAGGAAAAATCCTTCTTTCCAAGTTATCAATAGGCAAAACAGCTATTTCTCTAGCTATGGAGCTGGAGAAGCTGCCATGGCACCTCTGTTTTCCCTTGAAGAGGGTGCAGTAGAGAAGAGAAGGAATGATACATTGAGGGGCTGCCTGAGGTATCTACACGTCTTTACTCATCCTCTGTCTTTTACCTCCACATCTGCCTTCATCCGTTTCCTTTCTGTACATAAAAATTCAAGTAGTTACCCATCACCGCCACCAAAAAAAAGAACTCGTAACAGTTGCTTCACATGCATGATGCATGTATTGGACAGAAACCTTCTCCCCTCCCTCATTCACTCAAGAGGACTAGACTGTATCTGCTGGATTCAGAGATTAACTCTGCAGGAGAATGAATACACCACTCAGGAACAATACTGGGATAGGAAATACAAATGAATGAGCAGTGAGAATCAGACCTGGTCACCCTGAGTGTACAGCAAAGTGTCAACTATGCAGGAAGGGGATTACATTTCAGATAGCTCACTCACAGGACCTGCCTCTCCACAGCACATGAGAAACCTTTGACAAGCCTTAGCTAGCCTATCCCAAAGCCATCTGTGAGCTACATTTGTATTACTAACACCTTCTTTTGGATGCTTCTATGATGAAGACCTTGACAATTTCACTGGCATAAAATCAACAGGATTTTACATTTAATTTAATTACTCCAGAAAGGTGAAAGAACACGGTGATATTCTCCTTCCCATGAAATTCCATTGCAGGAATAAAACTGCCAGGCAGGAGAGGGAGAAACAATTCCAGAAACATCCACATTTTCTTTGTAGTCACAGAATGCCTTTCAATAAAGTTAGAAATGAAGCAGCAAATGACTATAGTTTCTCCATACCAGAAGTTTACTGAGCTGCTATGGGAATCTTCTGTGCACTCTATGTCCTGCACTAACCATCAGTGAGGATTCAGCCCTCTTGAAAAGGAGTTGCACTCTTAACTTCAGAGTGCGAGTGTCCACACAGGACATGCCCCTGCACACCACTGTCCCTGCATAGGCTGACTTTCCATCTTGTGACTAAGGGGGTTTCTAAATTAGTGGGAGAATGATTATTAGATGAGCAGAGTTGCCAGCCCTGTGTTTTAGTCTCTGGACTGCTTTTGCTTCCTGACCCACACCAGCTGCTGCATAAGGACCACTGGGCAATTATGTTCTAGATGGGAGATATCTGGCCCAGGATGGATTGCTGGAGGGACACCCGCCAAAGCTTGTGCGCAGCAAGCCAGCTCTCAGGGTAGCAGAGTCTTCAGTGCAAATCTCACTCTCCTGACACTGGCTCTTTGAGACCAGCCTTTTATCGAAGCCAGAAGGCATCTCTGATTCATGCTTCTTTCTGGGGCCTGATGTGCAGGAATCAGAGGCTCAACTTTACACATACATGAAATACAAGACCTTCAGACACTTGATGTGCCAAAAGCATTTTTATGAAAGGCCCAAATGCTCAGGCATTAGACTGTGTGTGGGGTGAGGTGCTGGGGAGGTGGTGTGTCAAAAGACACCTCTCTTGACAGGCAGGTTATTCTCTATTTATCAGTAAGGGGGCCTATAAAGCCCTCCTGGGAAGCACCAAATGCCCTTTGGGACACGGCTGCAGCTGTGCTGGACCCCTGATCCAAGCCAGCAAAGCGAGTCCTGTGTTATTTGAAGAGGTGGAGGACCCTGCTCCACATGAACTCTGCTTTGCCAGATTAAGCTTGAACAAGTCAGAAAAATGTCCTTCATTGATGCCTTGCACGGAAAAATCCTCCTAGGGTCTGGCTGATGTAACTGTGGGGAAGCTCTGTCTCCTTTCATTTAAGGAAGGACCATGGCATGTTATCTGGGGGAGGAGGTGCAAGGAACAGCAGCAGCGGCAACTGGAAGGGCCAGCGCGAAGCCAGCAGCGAGTGCATCCTGTTGGCATGGGGAGGGCGGCACGGGGAGAGGCTGAGAATGGAGAAGGAGGAATGAGATCCATCGTCTTTAAAGGAAAAACAACAGGAAACTAGGTTTGAAAATAGAAAGATTAAGCTGGAGGGGGTGGGAGAGACAAGAAAAGTAGGTGAAGAAAGAAGAGGGGGAAAGGCAGAGAGGCAGTGGGGAAGACAGAAAGTGACACAGAAAGGGGGTGGAGAAAAAGAGAGGAAGAGAGAGAGAACCATATTAAAGGAATAAAACCAAGCACGTGAGAAGATCAGGGAGCCCAACTCAACTACAGAAAAGAAAAGTGCTAAAGGAAGGAAAGGAGACAGAAGACAAGATACTGGAAATCTGGTAAGTAACCATGAGGGGGAAATAACAGAACTGCAGAGACATTGACGGCAGATCAAGCTGTTACACTCAAGTGGAAAACAGCATAAGGGAAGAGAAGGACTTGGTGAGGCAGGAAAAGAAGGATGGTGAAAAATAACTTAAGAAATTTACTTTTTCTTTCAATGTCTCTCTAAAACATTCCGACCAGTAACCAGATGGGCTCGGGACATTTTAAAATTTAAACTCTTTTGCCACAGGCAGATACAGAAATTAGAAGGAAGCTGCCCTGCAATGAACATGGATACCAATAGATTTCAATGTACAGGATAGCGGGATAAGAACCTCAAGTATCCTCACTGTATAATGTGCAAATTGCAGTTTCTGTCAGACCCCATTTCAGCGTGCTGTCAGGCTGCTCAGCAGGGGTGGTGAAGGGAACTCTTACCTACAAGAGGCTCTCAGGGTATAAACACTTTATCATGTGTCTGCATGAACCACCTATACTCCGAAGCGCGCAGGATGATTTTAAAATATTGCCGTTTCTTTTCCTTGGGAATACTGTGTCCTGGCTGGTCGCTGACATGGAGCCTGGGAACGTAACTCTAATGTAGAGAAGTGCCTTGCTTCTATCTCAAAGTCACCCGCGCTGCACACGCTGTGGGCAGAATCCCTTTTCTCCCCATCCCAGCGCTGCCCAGGGCAGCTCGAAAAGGAGGCATGCAGACCTAGAGGGACAAACTCCCTCTCCTGCTAGCAGCTGCTGTTTCTTTTTATTTGTCCTCCTAACTTTTTTGCCCTTTTCCTACTTGGGATAATTATTCAATTACATTTCCATCATTTAATACTTCTAGCATTGACGCTGCATGTTTCAAAGAACAGCCCAGCTTGAAAACACAGTACCCCTATACACCCGTCTGGAAAGAAGAAATCACAATGAATGTGAAGGATGCCTGCTAATTGGCACCTATGATCCGTGGTGACTCCTTCCATTTCCTAAAGAGTCATTTTATTGGCCATTTGTCATGTCTAATGAGCTTTGTGGCACTCTGATTTTAACAGTTCAGGTAAACTGAGGCAGTGCCTCTATTCCTAAAGTATCGTAAAAACTATCAGAGGATCATTTCTGGACAAACCTCAGTTAAAAAAGTCACGGGCTGAATGAGCTTTAATTGTTGAACTCTTCCTCCATGCTAATAAACCTGTCAAAATACCTCGGTGAAGCAGTACGGGTGAGAGGTTTTCCCTACTGCTGCCTATGTAATCCTCTCTTCAAGAATAAAGAACTTAATGCATGCAATATATGTGTGTGTATGCTTGTGCAACCAGGAGAGGTTAAACTGTTATTCAGAAGCCTCACATTATTCAGTATTTGCACCGGAAGCAAAAAAAATCTGCATTTTCCTGGTCTTTTCAAAATCTATTCTGAGAAGAGTACAGATTTCTAACTTTCTTCCCCCTTTCCTTGAGAGCAGAACAGTAGTTTAGGAGAATTCCTGAGGCTTCAGAGTTTAAAATACTCATGAGGCTCTGGTCACTTGGGAACTATGTTAAGTATTCCTGCTACTATAACTATTTGGGGTCGTTGGGTTTTTTCCACACAACAGTATATATTTTCACAATATTTTAGTATTACGGGCTTTCACATGAAAAATTTAAACCTTGTCAGAAAATACAGAACTTCTTACGCTAGCCTCTCTTCTCTTTTTGACCTTCAGAGAGATTTCACACATTCTGCACGTTTGCCCTTGTTTTCTGACTTATCTCACAGCATTGAAAATAGATGGGAAGGAATGAGTAATTCAGCACTATACCATGTCATTAGGGAGCACATTTCAGAGACTGCTCCACACCTCGGGTGCTGTTGCATGAGGCACAAGGACAGAGGCTTAAAATTAGAAATAGTTCCCAGGAGGCACCAGAGAAACTTCAGTCTTTGGGCTAAGAATTCATAAAGAGGGGAAAAAATCAATTTTATGGCTATTGATAAGCAATGGAGAGATCTCTATGAACAATTCTCTAGCATGCCAGCTTTTCCCTGAAACAAAGAAATATTCATGCCACACAGTAAGTAACGAGCACAGAGTTGCATGCTTCTAAGTCTCTCTAGTGTGTCTTTAAAGAGGGGTCAGTGGTTTTTAATGTAAGAACTAAGGGGTTTACACTTACATTTCCATCTGTCTTCATTATCTTTGTCATTACGGACATGCCTCGGGAATGGTTGAGAATTTCCATCTGAAACTCCTCTCCCTTAGAAGCAGAGAAGCTGACAGATGCCTTGGTCAGGGCACAGGGTCACTCGGGAAGTGAAACAGCCCAGCAAGGGTGGCTGTTGCAGGGCTCCAGGGTCTTTGGCTGCTTTCAGATATCTGGTGAAGAAGGGAAGGAATAGTGGGATGGGAGAAAAATCACATAAAGCTATCCAAGAGGACTGGAGTTAACTCTTGCTTCTTACTCCAATATCTGCTGTCATGATGGGGCAAATCACTTAAGCCACGTGTCTTCACAAATGCCCCCTCAGTAGCGTCTCTCATTTTCTGTATATCTGACTTTCAGATGTGATCCAACTGGTGGAAGTGATAAACTCTCCCACTCCAGCATTAACCAGGCAGAGCTCTGCTTTGAACATATGTTATATAGTGCTACATACACTGAAAAAAACCACAGATTAGAAACATCGCCAAACAGCTTCCAAAATTAATGAACGTTTTTTATCGTAATTTCTCACTGCCTCAGTTCCTCAGCTGTGAAGTTGATCTAATACCATCTCCTCATCTCTGGCTGGTAATGAAAATAAGTAAATTAATAATTGTGAAGCTATCAGATACTGTTGTGATGAAAGCCACAGGAAAACCCATGAGGAAACTAATAATTCTGTCTTTAGAACTGGACTTGAATAACATACAGTAAATGAGGCACAGGCCACCCACTGAACAATGAGGAGAAAATAAAATATTGAATAGCTGCTGCTCAAGAAAGCTCCAACCAGCCTGGCACAGAACAAGGCAGGCATCCTGTGCAAAGAATGAGGTGACAATGTGAGGATGTGGTTAAAGACTCATAGCTATGTGGCACAGGCACAAAGAGATTGAATTAAGATTACTGAGAACAGTAACTCTAGCATTTCCTAACTCCCTACTGCTGGGTTTTGCAAATTCAGTATTAGTTGGTTTTAACAGGCTGGGGGAGGGGTGGGGGGAAGCAGGCATATATGTAGATATCAAGATAGAGATAGAGATAGAGATAGAGATAGAGATAGAGATAGAGATAGAGATAGAGATAGAGATATATATGCCCTCTCCCCCCATCCAGCCTGTTAAAACCAACTAATATTTTATAGTATAATATCTATATCTATATAATATTAGATAGATAGATAGATACATACATACATACATACACACATACATACATACATACATACACTGAGTATATAAAATAATCCACTCACAGGCTGTAGCCAGGCTTCACCCTGCATTAGAAATTAAATACCTGAGGCAAGGATACAGCAATAAGGCTGGAGCGTGAAGAGAATCCTACGGATTTTTGGAAAGAAGGAAGAAATGAGATTTGACAAGGTAGTACTAAGCAGGAACTAGATAGTCGCTGAAAATTACCCCTTTCTAAAGCTGAAAGCATCAGCAGTCTGGGCGCTGTAGAGAGTTAAGTGGTCAAAACTGCCAAAAAGCTGAGGCAAGGCTCTGCGGGGGGAGCTTGACTGTAGAAGAGCAATGGGGAAATGATAGACAGGGAGACACCGTGGGAAGAGAAGGGAAGAAAGGATGGGAAAATCTGAATGAGAGCACTCTCCTTTTCCCACTGCCTTTCCAGACTGTTTTATTTCAACACTATAACAAGTTGCATCTCATGCAGTCTATGAACGAGTCAAAATCACATGGGCAGGTTTTTTGCTGCTATATTGGGCCCAATGTGATGCCTGCCATGGCTGCCACATCTCCTTATACCAGCCTCCCCCTCTCACTAAGCAGTGCTTAAGATCAGCTTCTCTCAGCAGAGCTCAGGAACAGCTTTACTATAGCAGCCCCCAAATTTCTCAGCATGTTTCTGTTTTCCAGCGCTCCCTCTGCCCTCTTTGGCTGTACTCTATCTTGTATACAGCACTGCCCAATTTAGCGCCATCTGCAAAATCATATAGGTAAAATACAAAGACAAAGAAACTGGAAAGAGCACTAAGCTCTATAATCCTCAACCAAATGCTCTTCATTCTGTTAGTTAAGGAGCAAGCTGAGTAATATACATTAGCCTCTTTGCAGCATTTACATCAGAGAGAGAACTGATGAGGTTTTTTTTCTAGCAAAAAGCACACCAGCTTATCCAAGTCAAGTTTTGTCACATTTGTTGGGCTCTCTAAGGACTCACGTTTCTCTAAGGCAAAGAGAGAGAATCCCAAGAGAAATAAATAGAGGCTGCTTCCTGCATGCTAAAGCGTAAGCCTGGAGACCACTCTTTAACTATCATATAACTATCTGATGTGGACTTTTCAAACACAGTGGGGCAAATGCATTTCTCAGCTTGACTCATCTGAGTTCAAGGTCTTTTCTGTTCTCAGTCTCCTGTGCCTACATCAGGCAGAGCTTGGCCCTAATATTTGGGTATATGAAAGCACAACTTGACCCTGGTCAAGGAGGGAGAAAAAATACCATTAGATGTCCTGGATAGACAAATAATAAAAAATCAGCTAACTGGGAGTCCTGCAGCTTCCACCATCACTTCAGATGAAAATATTCTACATAGCACTGTCATCTGTGTGTGTAACACATCCCTGATGTACACACTTGGAGGTGTCGAGTGATTTCCCTCTGTCTGTGTTTCTGTGTGCGTCAGGGTTGTGTGTGTGTTCAGGAGGTGACAGGTCATTCAACTTGCTTATCTTCTCACCCACTCTCTTTTTTGTGAACTCTGAGATTTTCCACAATTGAAGAGGAGGGGGAAAGCATACCTCATCAAGGCATAACAAGGTCTCTGCAACTGCAAGCAGGGCTAGTGGTCTGGATACTTGTATGACCCTTCCAGAAATTGCAGTGAACTCAGGAGGAGTAGAGAGATTAGAGACATTGGATGTTTGTCTTCTAGGACAGGAGCTGTTGACACAGAGCTCTGCCTCTCCCATGGGATTTGAGCACTGGAGTCAAAGTCACTCTCCCTGATACTGGTTCAGCACAGGACTTTGAACCCAAGGAACTAGGAAGAAACCTATGCAAACATGTCAGATCTTTTTTTTTTAAGCATAAAGAAGCACAAACCTATTAGTCCAGATCCATGCACAAATCAGAGTTACAAATTTGGCTAAAGAACTGGCCTGTTTCAGGCAGAAACTTGTTGTAAGCACATGCATGCATATATGAAGCCAGAGGGATGGTGCTTGGACAAAAATGCCTATTTGTCATTGATTGTCTATTGTATACACATATGGAGAAGCCAATGGCAGTAAACGGTGAACAAAAAGATATCTGCTGAGGTGGACTTTAGTGTCAATCTGTGTCACAAAGCTATGAAAAGTCTCTGGAATTCAAAGCATCACACCCGCAACTGGACAGTGCATTTCTAACTTAATTCACCTTTGAATGCTGTAGGCCATGTACCCCTAAAATGCTTCCTGATCAGCTCCTGGCAACAAAGGAGCACTGTATATGTACATTGAAAAGGTTGCTTCTTCCTTTTGGGCACTGACCATGGCTGTGGGCCCCAGACTGCCACTAACACAGTGACCTTGAACAAGCAGTTTGTCCTTTCTGTACCCCAGTGATCACCACCTGCAAGATAAAGATGACAGCATCTGCACTGCGTGGGATGCTGAGAGGCTGGACTACTCCTACCAGGGGGAGGGAGTTCCATAAGTAAAACAGAGCTGCACAGCAAAGCAGCGTTAGCTAACCTCCAGTGCAGAGCTGAATGTGTCCTTCCTAAGTGCCTACAGGCATGAGTGTCCAGTTTTGTAGTGTGGGGACCACTCAGGTCTGGTTGCAGCTCGACAGTTATCAACACAGGGGAAGAGATCTCTGCCCTCACACCCCCTAGCAGCTATCTCTTGTGCCACATGCTCACTTGGGTCTGCTATGAGGTGACACAGCAGGAGAAAGGAAGGCTGGCCACAAGCAATTCCTAGGCACTGACCATGCCACAGCTGGCCTGGATGCCCCACTGCACAGGGCTGTCACTTCTCAGGTGCCCAGTACCTAAAGGAGTCAGCTGCCTCCCCGTTTGGGAGCTCAGAGGGGATGGACTTGCTGCATGGCCTCCACACACAGCCTGTGTCTGGTGTGTGAGCCTCTTCATGCCATCTTGGGCCCCAGCCTTCTAGTTCACTGGGACATCTCATTAACTACCAGATACACACATTTGTATCCAACTGAGCAAAACACACATGCAGATTGGGCAAAAATACAATGGCTTTGACTTTGTTACTTTTCCTCCTCTTGGGAACCACACTTCCCTGACACAAAGGAGCCTTCCTCAGAGAGCCTCTCCATGTGCCTGGGACCTGCCAAAGGGAAGAGGTGAGCCCAGAGAAGCAGAGCAGAAACAGTGTCATAATCAGGCTCTCCACTTTATTTTAGAAACATCCTGCAGAGATGACGACCTCCTGTCACCTTCCTTGTGGGAAAAGTTAGTGTGAAGTGTCAAGCTCAGCTATTTATATCGCTGCTGATAGTCTCGCCCGTCTTCTAAAGAGGGGAAAAACTTCTTCCTAACAATTCCAGGGGAAATAAGCCCAAATAATGAAGAGGATTGCATATGAACATCCCTCCTGCCTCTTTGGTGTGAATTTCCTAGCTGCTCCTCAAAGCCCGAGCTGATTCATCTAGAGCAAGAGAGCTGGCCAGAGCAAGTGGCAGCGATGGAAAATGCTCGCCTGTCATTCAGAGCATGCAGCATCACAAAGAAGATGGCCAAAACTTCTTCAAGAGGAACAGACACTTCCTCTCCCACTGGAAAAGGCAGCACAAAAAAACAGTGGCAGAGAACTGGCAGGTGCCATCCCCGCTGGGGTATTTTTATCATGGAATTTGGCAGTCACAAGGCAGCCCAGAGCTGGGCAGACTCCATGCCTGGCCTGTGGTGTGATATTTGGTTTTCCCCAGCTTTAATAGCCTTCCAGGTGATGATTAAGCTGGGACAGCCACATCGCTGGGTTTGTGCCAGGCTGCGCTGGTGTTTGTCACATACGCGTTTCCCGGTGCCGAGATCCCATGACTGCACACAGCTCCTTCCTTGATCCAGCCAAAAGCTGACAGCCAAAAGCACAGGCAGGCAGTGGCACAGCCCAAGACTCTGCATGAATATGCATGACTTCGCTGGCAAGACAGTCTGCTATCAGGTGCTGAGACCCCACAAAGATACCCAGAGGTATTTTTCACCAAGTCACACCAGAGTGAGACAAGATTTGTCTGACTGAATCCAAACTAGGAATATAAAAGGCTACAGATGTTCACACGCTGAGAGGTCAAAGCACAGGGGGACAACAGTAGTCTGGGAATGAGGAAAGGGAACTATACAGAAAATTCCCAAGAATAGTAAAGCTCTGAGGCGAAAGGCTATGTCTGAGAGGCAGTCCTGCATAGCCAGGAAAAGCCAACAATCCTTTTTTTGCTTGCTGGCAGCAGAGAGCAAGACGCTCTCTTCTGTTCTAGGAGGCCCTTGGACCGGCACGGCAAGAATAGCTCACTAATAACTAGAAAATATCTAAGTCAAAAACACTGTGCGAGGAGGGAAACCTCTTTGCTTGGTATCCAACACCCATTTTCCTGTGGCCACCTACCCCCTTGTAGCAGGCACCTGGCTCTCTGTGGGGCTGTGGCAGCTTTTTGGGCAGCCCCTTCTTTAAACAGCCTGTGCAGGGGAGCAGCCAGCAAGAAAGGCAGAGGGAATAGCCCTAATATCTAGATTAAGCCTCATGGCTGCTGGCCTTGGGTCCTTCAGATTTACCTCCTTTTGGAAAATACTGTGTATGCGTGAGGGAGGTAAATGATTGTTATTCTCACATCCATTAACATTTTTTATTTCTGGACTCCTCTTGGACTTACATTTGCCAACTTCGTGTTCCGTGCACTTTTATTTTTACAATTTGCAAGTGTCTGGGGGTCCTTTCCCTGGGGAAAACAAGCCATAGTAAAACCCCAAACTACCTGCACAGGGTAGAACTGCTGGGAAGAGGTGCTCAGCCTGTGATTGTGCATGCACATGCAGGAAGGAAAACTCATCCTTGGCACTCATCCTTATTTTTACCCCAACAAGTAAGGTGAATCAAGAAAAGGCAGCTGCCAACCACCAAAAGCAGGAGCATGAGGGACACCTGCAAACAACTCAAACTCACCTGGAAAAATTAGGACACAAACCATTGTTCACGCTGTCTTGGAAGGAATATTCCACACGTACAGTTATGCTGTACCATATTGTCTTGAATACACTTGTACAGTGACCTGTAGGTAGTTGGTTGCTTTCTGGGGAAAAAAAAAAATTAAAAAACCTGATTGCAATGCAACTGCCTGTAAATAATTCCTATCATTGATTTATCTGCCTGTTTGTAATGCCCTGGCACCCACAAAATGAAGCCATATGCTAATTTCTCCAGAATGCAGTAACTGCACCAAAGCCATTGCAGAAGCTAAGACAGACCTGCAGATTCATCAGTTTTTACCAGAGCAAAGAGAAGTCCGTAAGACCAGCTGATTTTCTGTCACTGTTCCTCCAGCTCTGGTTTGGCAGCAGGTGAAAGCTTCAGCATCCTCTGAGCAGCCACCAGGATTCACATCAGCCTGCGAAAGCAGGAAAAAGTCAAAGTCCATCCTTTGCTTCCTGGTAGGCTCCTTCTCCCTCCTCTCGAGGCTTCCAGCTGGTGGTGGGGCAGCAAGTGGTCACTTCCCCATCTCCTTACCTGGGTAACCTTCACCTTTCCTCAGGGCAGCCCTCAGCAGACCAGGAGCTTAAGGATTTGACTTCTGATCTTTGTCCCATCCCATCCATCCTTGCAGATGGACACTGCACATAAACAAGCAATGGCATAAATCATCGTGTGCACTGCTACATTAAATTATAACATGTACATAACCTGAGGAGGGGACATTGTTCCCTCAACAAGCGTATCTCTCTGTTCTCCAGCTTTTGCTCACAGGAAATCTACACAATATTGCTGCAGTAAATTCTCAGCGTTTAACAGTGCCTACTCTCCACAGACGTTATTTGTACAGTAAAAATAATTGGCTCTTAAAGACAAGACAAGGGACAATAAAGAAGGAGAGTTAACACTTTTGGATCCTACAGCTTTGGGATTTACCTTGTCTAGTGCTTTTAATATTTCATTATGATGATTATTAAGCTTTTCATTTATTTATTAAAAGGGTATTTTCAAAAAAGAGTGACTGTGAGAGAACATTATCTCCAAGGTAATACTGCATACTTTATAGCACCTATCCCTTAACTCAAGCACAAGGGAGAGCTTTGCAGTGCCCTGGGAAGGTAAGCACGGTCAGTATAACTGGATCAAATGATTGCTCCAGCACTCCCACACAGCCCCGCAAAAGATGGATTAAACCCATCATTCTCTTTTTATCCAGGAGGTTAAGTGACCTGAGCAGAAACAGTCTGAGTCAGAAATAAAACTGAAGCAGGGTCTCCTAAATCCTCACGTAGCAATCTTGCTACCAGCCCACCAAACCTTTCCCTCATCAGACCACCTACCAAACAGCATTTCCTAGGAGCTGCTGGTCCTTGGGAAGCATTTCAAAGGAGGCTTTTTTCTTTGCTTGTGTCATTTAAACCTTGAGTTTTGTCTCAGAACTTAAGAGGAGGGAGCAAGATCCACCGTTTAGATTTTGCAGCAGTTCCCTCTCAGAGAAGTGTGACAGGGTGGCAGCAGATTGGGTTTACAGGACTGGCAGAGCTCACCAAAGTCTTTACACTCCCCAAAACATTTGCAGGCTGTAAATGAAATACTTGCAACTGTGTCCTGGTTTAGTGGGACAGAATTTTAGAGTCAGTTTTCTGCTGAGGAAAACTGCAACTTGGTAAGGGCCACAACACACTATTTCATGGGAACAAAGTGACAAATCTTTGTAATAGGTTTCAACTAATGCTGGCGTGCAGGTTGCCACAGTGCTCAACGTCTTCAAGGTCTTGAGATAAACACATGCAGACACTGGGGGGAGTGGAAACCTAGAAGACAACCCCAAGGTGACCCCAGGCTGATCAATTAATGCTATTCATACCATCAACATCACATTCACTATAAATTGGGGAGTTTGCTGGGAATGGCCCTTCTCTTCCCACCTCCTGCTCCTTCTTCCCTCTTCCATGGCTAACATCTCGAGAGGGACTTGTTTACCATCCTATCCCTGAGGCCTACTCCCCCACAATATTGGCTGAGTATAACTCTGTGCATTTTATATTATACTGTTATTTATATTCGTTTTTACTATTATTATTTTAATAACTATATTTCTATTTCAACCCACAAATCTCATTTCCTTTTCCCAAATCCCCTTCCTGAGTGGGAAGGAGGCACCGGGTGATAGACCAACTGTATAAACCACAACAAACCAGAAACACCACAAAACCAAAGCAAAATCTATGGGCAAGGGCCAGGTGGGCAACAGGAAAGTTTTCTCTGAATTTCTTTCAGTGGTGGCATCAAGATCGGAAATTAAGCCCAGAGCTGCAAGCACTTCACGTTCCTGGTGTCAGTGCAGGTGTTACACAAAGGCGACACCTGAAAGTGCTGAGGCACTGCGCAGCTCAAGCTGCAGACTCCAGCCTCATCTGCCAGGGGATCAGCCCACTAAGGAGTCCCCAGAGCACAGTTTGCAGGCAGATGAATACTGCTTCAACTACACAGTCCACAGAGGATCTAATATGCAAACCGCAGTGTAAGGACTTTCTGAACCAAGAGAAAATCTGGCTCACCCTCAAGCTTCTGGCAGTCCATTTAAGAAGCTGTAGCTGGATTATGCAAAAAAGATCACTTTTTGTTTCAGCATCTGAATAAAAAATAAAATCCTAACACGTTTTCAGTGGATGTGAAAAAGTTTTCAGCAAACCAGACCTCATTCATTTCAGGTCAAATTAAAACATTTCCTTTGACACAAAACAAATCATTTAACTCCATACATTCCCAGCTGGGCATTTCCTAACCCTCCTTAGAACAACTCTCTTCTATTTTTTCCCGCAGAAGCTGCATCCAGTTCTGCCTTCAGGACCTCTTGCTCCTCCTGGTGAGCAGAAATGGGAGACTGGAGTTTCCTGGGAGAGTTCCTCGAGGAGGTCCACAAACACTCCACAGTGGTGGGTAAAGTCTGGCTGACCGTGCTCTTCATCTTCCGGATGCTGGTGCTGGGTACAGCAGCTGAGTCCTCCTGGGGGGACGAGCAGTCTGACTTCATGTGCGACACCCAGCAGCCTGGCTGCGAGAACGTCTGCTACGACAAAGCTTTCCCCATCTCCCATGTCCGGTTTTGGGTCCTGCAGATCATCTTCGTCTCCACCCCATCTCTGGTGTACATGGGCCACGCGATGCACACGGTGCGCATGGAGGAGAAGAGGAAGATGAAGGAGGCAGAAATAGAGGCCCAGGAGATGAAGAACAACGGTGACACATATTACCAGCAGAAGTGCCCCGTGGCAGAGAAGGCTGAGCTGTCTTGCTGGGATGAATCGGGAGGCAAAATCATCCTCAGGGGCAGTCTGCTGAACACCTACGTCTACAGCATTTTGATTCGCACTGCCATGGAAGTGGCCTTCATTGTGGGACAGTACATCTTGTACGGGATCTTCCTGGAGACCCTGTATATCTGCCAGCGGGCACCTTGCCCCCACCCTGTCAACTGCTACGTTTCCCGTCCCACAGAGAAGAACGTCTTCATCGTCTTCATGCTGGCTGTGGCAGTGCTCTCCCTGTTCCTCAGCCTGGCTGAGCTCTACCACCTGGGCTGGAAGAAAGCCAAAGAGAGGTGCTCCCGGTCTTACAAACCCAGCCCCAGCACAGCCCCCGGCAGGTTGGAGTCCGCCCCACAGGTAGAAAGGGCCCAGATGTACACCCCTCCACCAGATTTTAATCAGTGCTTGTCAAGCCCCAACGGGAAGTTCATCAGCCCCTTCAGCAACAAGATGGCCTCCCAGCAGAACACTGCCAACTTTGCCACCGAGAGGGTCCACGGCCAGGAGGATGCTGCTGGTGAAGGGCCCTTCATTAAGTCCAGCTACGCGGAGAACCCGGAGGTGGCCAATGAATGTGCGGCACCCGCCTTCCCCGAGACCTACTTCAATGAGAAACGTCGGCTCAGCAAGACCAGCCGTGCCAGCAGCAAGGCAAGGTCGGACGATTTGTCTGTGTGAGCTGTCCCCAGGAGACATGAGGAGAAGGAGCAGTCTCGGCGCTCAGTAAAACCTCTGCAAAGTGGACTCCAGACTCTTGCCACTAACCTCTCTCTGTTTTAACACCCTCTTGCTCCTTTCCAGTAAACATCACTTTTGTACTGCAGACAGCACCTCTCACAGCTTAAGATGGGGGCAGCCACCGGGAGACACACACTGAAGAGAGGCACCAATCTTGAGATGTGAAGTGCTTGGCCATGTTTTCATCAGGGGACCCACAGGGAGTGGAGTCTCGCCCCTCTTAGCAGACTGGTAGAGCACAGGCCAGCAGGCTCCTGAGGCTTGCCAGCAGGTATCCACTGTGACACTGTGTCCAACAGACTGACTGGACCTCAAACCCCTGGCATCTTCTTTGGTGTCCATTCAACATTTGCTCCATCAGCTTGGCAGTTACACTGAGCTGAAGCTTCTGTCACCTGCTGGGAGCAGAAACACACCAGTAGGCTTTCTGAAACGAAGACTTTCTCAGCTGCTTTGCTCTCACGCTTTCTAACCCTCCCTTTCTCTACCTGAGCTCGGATATTTTATACCAGTTTACCTATACAATAAATCCTACTTGAATTTTTTGACACTGTGTATATAACTCTTCCCTATAGCTAAGGACATTTGTGGACGCCCGCACACAGCTGCCTCATGTCTAGCGTTCCTCATTCCTAAGTCAGCACAGCATACTGGCCCTGGGGCCTGGGGATATTGCTTAAATGACCAGTTGATGAAGACGAGGGAATTTTCCTGAGATACTTACGTCATCGATTCTAAGCAAGACATCCATTAACAGAACTAGAGCCTCTCCTGAGAGAACAAATATTCTACTAGTGGAAAAGGAGGAATTACCACGTGGAATCCAAGTGATTCTTCCCCTTTTTAAACTCATCTTTCAAGCAACATGAATGCTGCTGAAAGGGTGCTGCCAACTTGACAAAAACATCCTGTGTTTATCTGCAGAAGAGGTACGGCCTGTGTCTTCTCTCACTAACCTACTAAAACACTTCAGCTTCTTTTGCAAGGAGCAAGAGTCCTCTCCAGGTCTTGCACACCACTTGGCTGCTCTCTCAAGCGTACCAGTC
This sequence comes from Mesitornis unicolor, assembly GCF_000695765.1. Taxonomy (NCBI): domain Eukaryota; kingdom Metazoa; phylum Chordata; class Aves; order Mesitornithiformes; family Mesitornithidae; genus Mesitornis; species Mesitornis unicolor. The sequence goes on along the minus strand of NW_010160619.1, from coordinate 15,133 downwards.
AATGCAAGCCAAAATATCTGTCCTCACTGCAAGCCAATGTTCTGCCATCAGGTCATCTTCATCTCTAATCCATCCCTAGCCCATATGGCATAAGAAAACCACCCATGGACCAGCTCTTTCCACCACTGTAGCCTCTCGGAGCAGCCACTGGGGGCCAACACGGCACAGTGAGTCAGGTGGGTTAGACCTGTAAGCAGCTCCCACTCCAGATACATTTTCTCACTGCAGAGCTGCCATCCCTCTTTTAAAGAGAATTGCTGACCAGAGCTAAGCTGTCCCTGTTGTTTACCCTGCGCTGCCATTTCAGACACGGGCCACAGCTTCCCAATGTTGGACTGCATGAGCGAATGGCCTGGGACCACCTTATGAGGGGACTGAGCCATTCCCTCTCCTAGGAGCTGCTGAAAGGGGCTGTAAATCCTTGCTCCCGATACACAGTTAACTTTGGTACAGTTCCCTGTGCATATACATGCATCCATACACACACGTAGCGGGGTGGAGGGGTGGAAAATCATTTTTTTGTTTGTAAGTTTTTTTCTATATGTGTATTTTTTAATCCTGAAAACATCTGTGTGCTCTCCTTAACATGGGATTTTAGTCAATTGTGCCTAGGTTTCTCCTAATAAAGTTCTAACTCCATCTCTCCTTGTTGACGTTTCTCCTCTCACATGGCTGAGAATGAGCTCCTAGCATCGAGCAGGCTGCCCGCCAGGCTCTGCTGCTCAGAGATCACAAAAGTTCCCATCGCCCAGAGTGGCAGGGACGAGGGGAGGGCTCGGCCAGGGGGATAAAAAATAAACATTGGGAAATGACTGATTGACTGGGTAACAGAAACCCCCTCCAGCTCCCCAGCCTGCCTCTGCATTACACCAAGTAAGCCTGGGGAGAGCTGGCCAGAGAGCAGAACTGCCACCCTCTTGCGATGGAAACTCTCCCTCCTTGCATCCCCCAGCACACCTCTGCAGCCACAGAGGTCGCCTGCGAGGTGAGGCCAACGCAGCAGGAAAAGGATAGCAAAACCTGTTCCCTGAGCATCTGATTGCTCGTCAGTGCAGTCACAGGGCCCTGAAAGGCTTTTTAAGAGGCAAAGTCTTGAGACACATTGAGAACTCACTGCTAAGCATCTCTGTGAAGAGCTCCTCAGCTCTCTTGAGATGTAGTTGTGCAGCCCAAAGAATGCCATTTCTTACCCCAGCTGCTGCCTCTCCTCTGAACTTCATCCCTTGCTCCCACTTCCCGACTTTCACAGGCTCCCTCCTTCTGACCTTGGATCCCCCTGTCCACCCAAAGGAAGTGCCCTTCCTTCCTTTCTCCACACAATCCCCCATCCCATGGGATTCTACAGGCTGGGAAGCTGAAGACCAGTAAAGAACTGGGTCCCAGCAAGGAGCCTGAGAGGGGGCATAAAGAATGAAATGGGAATTTGATGAGGACACTAGGACAAGATCCTTTTAACTGTGTTAGAAACTACAGGGACCATGTAAGATCAAAGAAGCCTTGGTTTTGGGGGTGTTTTCAGCCCCAAAAGCAAGATGCCACCTGAGCACCCTCAGCCACATGATGCAGCAAGGAGGCAGGGTTAGTCCTGCAGTCCTGGGGATTTTAAGGGGCACATGTCCAGCCCTGAGCATGGCTGTCCCTGAGGGTGCCACCTCGCTGGGAGAGAAACGCTATGAGTGTGTCAGGAGCTCATTACAGCACATTCACAGGAGATCACTCCCCTTGGAAAACTTGGCTACTGAGTGATACTGCTGTTTCATAGGGCCACTCAGTGCTAACGCAGACCTTGTTTAATGAGCTGTTCTTGGTTTATAAGCAGCGATAGCCCAAACTTTAAAACCTCTGTGCTATAGGTACACAGAAGGTTGTGTCTCTGCTGGAGAACAAGGTATAGCTGAAAAATGAGGATAAGGATCTCCTCCATGCCATTTCAGACCTCTACAACCCACACACGTTCACAGGTGGTGCTTTGTTGGTCTTTGAGACCACAGGAGTACAACCATCCCAGCACTCAGTCTCCCAGCCTGGGGAATACATGCATCAAAGCAGATAACATCTCTGCCACTTATTTCTTAATGTCTCCCTGGTTCTGTCTTCTAAGTATAACAAGTGGGGAAAACTTGAAGGACGGATGTTTGCACTGCCTGACAGACCATAAACTTGCAATTCTTGGGATCCACAGTCAAAGCCAGCCAGGCCATCACATTGCGATGGGAACACAGTTATTTCAGCCAGTGAGCAGAGAAGTTGGCCTGTCATTTCAGACAAATTTTGTATTTATTGCTTTGTACTAGATGGTCAATCTTATAGCCATGACTTGTACTCAGCACTGGTGAGACCACACCTCGAGTACCATGTTCAGTTTTGGGGTCCTCGCTACAAGAAAGATGTTGAAGTACTGAAGGGGGTGCAGAGAAGGGCAACAAGGCTGGTGAAGGGTCTGGAGCACAGAATGTACAAGGAGCATCTGAGGGAATTGAGGTTGTTTAGTCTGGAGAAGAGGAGGCTGAGGGGAGACCTTATCGCCCTCTACAACTACCTGAAAGGAAGATGTAGTGAGTTGGGTGTGGGTCTCTTCTCTCAAGTTACAACCAGCAGGACAAGAGGAAATGGCCTAAAGCTGCAACAGGGGAGGTCTAGGTAGGGCATTAGAAGAAACTGTTTCAGTGAGAGGGTGATTAAACACTGGAGTGGGCTTCCCAGGGAGGTGGTTGAATCACCATTACTGGAGTTGTTCAAAAGACGCATTGACAGGGTACTACGGGACACGGGTTAGCTCCAGATTTGGTGGAGTCAGGTTATGGTTGGACTTGATGACCTTAAAGGTTTTTTCCAACCAAACAATTCTGCGATTCTATGACCTAAATCAAGATTAGATATTAATTTCAGCCCTTGGATAGGCACTCAATCTTTAAATAGCAGACAATGCTTAAAAAGACAATGCTCTGATGGGGAAAAAAGAAAAGAGAGAACTTTTCATTCTGTTCTTGTCCCTCTTTTCTCCAGTCATATCTGCTGGGGTCTGCTCAGCCTCTCAACACTGAATTCTCCAGCGAGAGCTGGAACCAACATTTAACAGAAATACCATTCCCAGTTGTCAGCCTCAAACCACTTCAGTATCGCCTCCTCTAACTGGTGTCTGAAGGAGCCAGGGGCCAGTTCTGATCTACAGCCTTGTGCCAATCAGCTGCTGGGCCTAAGATAGAACGGGGAAACGTGTTTTTCACTAAGCTCTTCAAACAGAAATACTTACTCCTATAAAAGGAAAAGCTATATTTAAAAATGCATAGAATGCCAAAACTAACAAAGTAATGAATCAAGAGAAGGTCACGTCTGTAGCCCCTCTCCTCTCTTCAAACAGCACAGTGGGACAGCTGAGCAGGCCAAGAGACAAATGAGGGAGAAACTAAGAGAAATACTTAAAAGTAATGGCTGATCTAGAGCACATGGGTTGAGCAAGTTGCCTCCTCTTTCAGAATATTTAAGCAAGGCAACACTCAAGCAAACTCAAAGCTGATAACATCTAAGACTTAAAGGGGAACAGGTAAAGAGATGCCAGACTACACAATCTCCCCTTGATCACTTGTCCATAAAATATCACTGAGTCCAAGGCATTAAGAAGATCCAAAAAAACAAAGAATAAAAGTGCTTTGTGTTTATAGGAATGAGAACATGCTTGACTGGATTGCAAATAGCCAAAGTATGAAGAACGCAGAAATTCACAATTCAAAAAGTCAGTGTAGTGTAGCAACCCACAGCAATGGCAAGCAGTCCAGACCACCAGCATCAGCAGGTGCACAAAAATCAGAAATTTCCAAGTGGCAAAAATGGATGACAGATGACAGAAAAGGGCAGCGGTGTCTTTACAAATGGCATAAAGAGAAATAAATAAATAACCCAACCAAACAACAAAACCATGCAGTCCTGTTCAGGGCTATAATATCAACGTGGAAGTTGCTAAAGAGGAAAAAAAAAATAGAGGAGAGGAACCAATACCTGGGCAATGTGGGGTGCTGAGCTCCAAACTGAGTTCACATCACAGCCAGCTCTCAGAGCTGAAGGAGCTGGTTGGGCTTCAGCTGTGATTAAGACTGGGGTCTGCACACAGTTGTGCATAAAGCGCAACATTTTGGTGATGGCAGTTACCAGCTGCAGCAGAGGTGCGGATGGACTGGGAATGAGGATGGACAGTGGCAGCTTCTGAAGATACACTTTTTAGGGTGAAAAACTGTGACTTTGAAGTGCGAAATTAATAGCTTTGCTTTTGTCTTAAGTGTTTGTTGCTTCCATGGTCCAGATGATAAAAGATCTTTCTGGGGACACAGGTATTGTAATGCCATATGTATATATAACATTGTCATGAAAATTTGATGACAGAAAAAGAAAGACGATCAAATGAGCTTATAACACTCACTCTAGCCAAATAATACAGAAATGCTTCATTTTTCCTCCAGTGAACATTGGTTTACATTTTTTAAAATGAATTTGCCAAGACCACATTCGCATACCATCACTGGTTTCCCACAGACATTTGAGCAATTGAGTTTGACGGGCAACAGAGTCCTCAGAAAGAAAATGTCAGTCATGGAAATGATATTTTAAATTCATATGGGCCAACATCCACCCCAGAGGCAGCTGTGTGCTCCTCCAGCCATCAAGAAGCACAAACAATATTGTGTAACCAATTCTGCCAATCACAAACCAAACAACGCACCTCCACTAGAGAATGTCCACAATAAATGCACACCAAAATGTGCTTTAAAGACAGCTGTGCATTAGATCAGTAACAGAAAACACCTAAGAGAACCACGAGGTACTGGCACTCTGCTGGTGGAAATGGCGGCTACTTCAAATGCATTTTTAGCTCACTTCCGCTAGCCCCTAGACGTTGTCCAAGACAAGGCCGGGAATCCTCGATGCCCGTGCAGGAACCCCACAGGAGGATGTGCAAGGTTAAGGGGTGCAGGAGATCCCACTTTCCTGGCTGCTCACAAAGTTCCCACGGGAAGGTTAAAGTCCTTCAGCAGCTTCTCCACGTGAACCACTTTGTGGTCCCACACAGAGGGTTTTGTCACCCCCTCACAAGCCCCAACACTTCCCAAGCACAAAAGTAGCAAAAATCCCCGTGAAAGCACTACGGTGCCGGCATAAAACACACTCCCCCATCCTCTGAGGCAGTTTGCCACACAGGGCTTTGTAGCCTACCTTCTAACACAAAAACACCAGTCTCTGGATGAATAAAAGCAATCATACAATGTTTGCTAGCAAAAAGCATTCCCTCAGAGCAAGCCAGGAAGCAAAACTCAGAAAAGCTGCAATATTTATGTATTCCTGTAAAATTATTTCTGGATCAAGGCCTGTAGGACTGCTACATTAGGCCACTTTCCTCCCTCGAGGTGGCTACATCTCATTAGCGGATTAGGCACTGCTTTTCTTTTTTCATTTCTGTATTACAAACTCCACTCATCTGGCCCGTGACAAGCTCCTGGAAGGCAGCGGCCCCGCCACAGCATTTGCAGGAGCAGGGCCAAGCCCCCTGCAGACCACTGTTATTTTTTGAGAGGACATCTCCATCTCTTAGGGCTGGAGCGCAGCAGGAAAGTGTTCAGGGATTACTCCGAGCTGGGTTTTGTGACTCACTATTCATATGCAGGAGCTCCTTTGCATCGTAAGGTTAATTTAGACGGGAAGGGTCAGGACAGATGGGGCCAAACTAGAGGTCAAAATGAACCGCTGGGGGCCCACGAGAGAGTTAAACTTTCTTTTTCGTGTTGGACATGAACCTAACCTTAAAAAAGCATGTCGGCAATGGTCAGCTATATTACAAAGCAAGGAAAGCAAAAGACACATCCAGATATTTTTCTAGAAACTGGATATGGGCTGCTAGGACATGGCATTTTTAACAGCAGCAAAACCTGCCACGCTCATATTCAGCTACACATAGGACTTCACCAGAAATCACGTTAGCCACCAGCTCCTACCCTTAAAAGGAATCAGATTAGCAAGGAGAGGCAAGCCCGAGGTCAGAAACTTGCTGCTATTTGTTTGGGTTTGTTTTCTAAGTAAATGCTCTGCCAGCTCTTCAGCCTGGGAACAAAGTTTGAAGTTGAAAAGCGCTCCTGACAGAACCAGTTTGATGGGTGCCAGGCTGTGGGCAAGATGTTTCAGAAACAAGCGTCTAAAATTAGCCGTTGCTAAATCACGTCGTCCAATGAAGCCATGTTCGGTTTCCACCTTGCTTTTCTTCCGCTTCAGCCCAGATTCGAGAAAGGTACACTTAGGTACACACGTACAGCAGAAATTACCATCATAACATGATGCGTAACATGAACTGTCAACCCAAAAGCATATGTGGTAGCTGGTATTTCACTGCAAAATAGACTTTTTTTCAATTCATTTTCCCCTTCCAGGTCATGAGAACTCTTTTCTTGCCTTTTTTTCCTCTGAAATTAGGCTTTGGATTATTTTTCCATTTCGTGGTCTTCTATTTTCTTAGGATACACGTTCTTCCCTGTATTTCCAGTTGCTTCAGATTCCTGTCATCTCTGGTATTCCCAGAGAAATGCCACGTTTGAGGAATTTCTGAAAAGTTCATTAAAGTGCCCAGCTGTAAATCAACAATAAAGACATCCTTTAAATGAAAGAGAAGTCAGAACCACCCTCACTGATTCCTGATGGACACCTCTGACCACACAAGCACACCACGGCTCCCAGCTCAGGGAGGTACCCGAGAGAGAGGAAGTCCACAGCTTGCTCTGTTTCGCTCACCAGGACAAAGTCAAGCAGCATTTTAATCCCGATACACAAGTACTTACAATGAGGACAACCTTTCTGACAACCGATTGCTCTCCGAACAGAAGCACTCTTATAACGAGAACTATTATTTTAATTAACAATTGGAAAGCACAGTCTAGGGATGAGGTAATTTCTAATTATCTCAATGGGGTTTAAAAAGGTACAGGCTGGTACTAATAGAAGTTACTGACCCCACTGGAAATTACTGGTTAAGGTCCTCTCCCCTACACTAAGCAGACAGTCACATCAGCCACCCCAGCATTAAAACCTACAAACCTGTGAAAAATCCGCTGCTGTTGATACACTGCAGTTCATAATGACTATTTTTTGTCCACAGTGCTGCTGTTTGTTTCAATCCATTTAGCAATATTCATTAGCTCCCCACTTCAAATTAGGGTAATTGAGAGTAAGAGAACACGCAATAAAGTTTTTTACTAAGGGAGACATGCCCCATTCCCTTCTCTGATTCATTTGTTGACTCTATTGACTTGCAGTCATGTTTTACCAGGAATCTTTCTTCAGAAATGTCAAATGTGTTGTGAAAAACATCAAGCTGTCCCTTTCTTATGATCACTGAAGATATTAAATCACACTTTATCTTCCTATTAATCTATTATCTTACAAGGGAAGAATATTAAACTCCAATGCCAAGACTGTTTTGTCTCTGACCTCTTTTCATGACTGAAACCACAAATACGAAAGCTCTAGGAAAACTCATGTGTGTCAACAATCCTTAAAATAAGTACTAAAAAACAGTCTTAGGACAAAACCAATGTTAACCATACCATTGTCTGGGATACTTCAAATTCTTCCTCTCAAGGAATCTCAGTCACTTGCATTAAATGACTCCCAGTTGAGACATGAGAACTGGCAGCAGCATGAATACCCATGGAGCACCGGCTGGTACAGCTGACAGCCAGATGGGATCAGAACAGCAGCAAAGGATAACACTGAGTCCGGACGAGCAGCTCAGGCACTGACCTCAGACTTTGGAGAGTGCCCTCAGGCCCCCACTCCAGCAAGGTTGTGTGCCTGACAACAGGCAAGTCACCTGAGCCTTTCTTTGCTTGAAATTCACATCTGGAAACTGAATACAGTGGCCCTCACCTCCTGCTAAGGAGGTGCTGAGATCCTACAGGAATGTGATATCCAGCAATAGGCAAGAGATGGACAGGAGAACCAGAACAAAATAAAAACTTGACATCAAGGGAAAATCAGTTGCAGAGAAATTAAAAGCAGGATAAAAGAAGTTTAAACTCTATATCTGGAGCTACAGTAAAACACAGATATGGCACCTTGTGTGTACCCATGCAACATGCACAAAAGCAGCACAGGACTATTTCCATTTTGTAATAGCAGTGGGTTTGTAACCGTGAGGGTCCAGGGCTGTCAGACAAGACCTTAAGGAAAGGTCATATCCCTCATTCAAACGGCTACTAGTTTGAAAAACAGCTGAGCTCTTGCATATACAAATCCTTCTGCATGTACTTAGCTACCTCACAGCCTTCCTGGGGAGGCAGAGAATAAGTGCTATTCCCATCTGCCAAAAGATAATCTGAGTCTGAATGGCCTACTGAACGCTGCATGCGAAATTACACTGACGTTGATTCAGCTCAAGTTCCCAACGCTCCCTCCACAATTCTCATTGTGTGTTAGGACCCAGTTTCGAGTTCATTACCTCCGTGTTTTGAATTAGCACCATCTGCATGCAAATGTACTATTTGCAGCTAACATTTCAACAGCTTTCAAAAACTGTGAAAACTCTCAGAAGAGATGCAGCTCTGTCCTTTCAGCACAGTTGCACAACTCGGGTTCCTGTGCGCTGCGCTCTGTTTTGCCATGGATTCACAGCATCACCAGGGCACATCATTAAATGTCCTCACAACACCATCTCTCCTGGGTGCGCATAAGAAATCATACTGATGTGTGAGCGACTTCACTGGAGAATGGTGTGGATTAACAACTGTGAGCTGCTCTGCACTGCTTGGATGGAAGACACCACAGACGCATGAACCATAAAGTCAAGGGACAACTACGTATTTCTTCATTAAAATCATCAGCTGCTGCTTTGTACTGGATTTCTCTCACTGCTTGCACATAATAGCAACATGCATGTCCTTTGTTTATGAATGTAAAAACCAATGGTACGTCTCACCTTTCTGCTAGTTCTTGATACCAGGAGCATTCACCCTGTAATTCTGCAATTGGTATCACACCAAACCTGGAGACTGCCCAGCCTCTGCCAAAATTCAGCTGGTTTTGTGCTTCCTTATAGCTGGGGGGGGGCGGCTAACTGCTGTTGGCTCCCTACTGATTTACACTATCCAGTGTCTGTCAGTTTGATATGCAAAATAGTTTTTCCATTTGACCACATGAAACATATTTAAAAGACCTGCCACACATTTGCAATTAGGCACCGAAAAATAAAGTGACAAGACTCAATGTCTGCTTTGAGAAAGCTCTGGTTTAGGCCAACAAAACTGATTTTCACAAACCTGTGGGGAAAATGCCATTTTTCAAAAAAGAGGGTTTGTTTGTTTTTTCCCAGGATACGAGAGCTGCAGGACCAAGAATAGAAGGATGAGTTATAAGCCTTTCAAAGCAGAGATTTATCACGGATATTCTGACAACCGTCAATGTGAGCAATGCCGCCAGGCACCACTCACAATCCACAGCATCTTTCAAACCTGTTGGGGGTTTTTAGAAAGGGCTAAAAATAAATGCAGAAATGCAGCAATACACACACACATACATATATATGTGTATCTATATTATTGTTCAAAAGAGAGCAGGTGGTCCTGCCAGCAGTGTAAACACAGATGACTTGAAAACAGCTAACAAACGTCCAGCTAAGCAGCCTTTCCTAGCCATACAAGCAGCACATTCAGAGCTCTCCTTGAGATCTCCCAGTCTGCAAGCCATCATCATCTGGGATCCCGACTCCCTGTCATGACGAGGCCCGAGGACTTCTAAGCGTCTTGATCTCCTTCACCCGACATATTCACACAATTCCACCCCCCTGACCTCCCACGGATTATTGCCCTTCTGAAAATAACACGCACAGAACAGCTGGTGGGGCCAGAAATGTCTTGAATGTAAATAACACAGGTCTCTGAGATGAAGTTTATGTCCTCTCTTCTAGCTCCCCACCACTTGATCTGACCCTCATCCTCATATAATAAAAGAGGAGTAAATACTGAAGGCGAGGAAGGATCAGGGCACTATGGACAGCCCACAAGGACTCAAACAGGCAGTCTGCGTGACTGCGAGTTGAAACCCATTAATTTCACCACTTGCAGGCAAGGCGAAGAAGAAAATGGGAAGCAGCTCTAGAGTCTCAAAGCTTAACTTAAGCAGCAAAATAAAAGGATAACATTTCACCCCAGGTTTCAGTTATGTCTCCCCAGGTCATGACAGGAAGGAGACAGAGGTCACAGGTTGTATCACACACACAAATCCTACTGTTTGGTCACTTCTCTGTGAGTATGAAAGCATAACAAAAAAACCTCACTTTGCTAGGAACGCACTGTAAGGCTCAAACCGATCTTTTTGGAGCCCTTCTCTCCTAGCTGCTTAAAAAAAAAGCTACTGTAATAATTTACACTTGCACCATCCCCTTTTAACTTCATATCATGCCAAACCACTTGGTGTAATATATATAGTCACAAGAAGCAAAGGAGGTGGAAAGATTAAAAGCGCCAAACGGTTAAATGCTGCCACAGGGGAGCACATCTGCCGCTGCGTCAGAGCAGCGAGCCCCAGGATGCAGCATCTCGGCCACGGTGGAAGACTGGCAGCTCTCCACTGCACCTGGACGGCTCCACCACACAGACACGGAGAGTCCACCAGACATGTCTGGGAACAGCTCCTCCCGCTTCCTTCTGGAGGCTCCTACTTATCTGAGCCTTCAACGGCACGGGAAAAGCACTCGTTCAAAGTTGAAGAGGAAAGCGGCCTGCTGTTCTCCCAGAGAGGCGCATAATCGAGTCGGCATGATGCCGCTGACTACCAAATGCAGCAGATGGCTGTAGGCATCATCCAGTTTAGGATGACATAGTTCCAACAAAAGGAAAACAGAAGGCAGGGAGCGCATCTTCTGCGCTAGGTTACAGGGCAGGGGATGAACCTTCACATGATCAGTATGGTGCCCAGCACGCAGCTGGCTGCCAGCTCTCCCGCTGCCACACCAGCAATGACCAAATGCCCAAGCCTGTCATTTAAAAGGAAAAGAGAGGGAAAATCATGTGATCCTAGGCAAAAGGGACATTAAACAACTGGCTGTCTGATACCGTTTCTAAAATCCACACAAGAAAATCTCCCAAAACATCCTCATGATAACCAACCCTAAATGCCGCAACTCTGACTTCCAGGATGTCCCACATAACCTGCAGAAACTCAGAAATAGAATTATAACCTGCAAGTATCGACACACACCATTTCACTGCTAGAAGGTAAACCGCTAATGTGAAAGCATGCAGAAAAGGAGATGAGATGCATAGATCTGTACACTGTACCACGAATGGTACGCAGTGGCATTTAGGAGTTTATTTTTGCCGATTCCACCCAAAAGGATCACAGAAATTAGGAGTGGAAACATTCCTTCCATCTCCCCAGGCGCCTTGCTCACAAAGCAGCTGGCTACAAGGTTCACAACGACAGACAGACTGCAGTAGACAAGCGCGATACAACTCCACAGGAAGCAATACAGCACACTTGAACAATTTATAAATAAATTCCTGCTTTTTGTGAATGCAATACAGCTTACGTCCCCAGACTGACTAGTTTAATACCTGCTGTGGTCACTAATCCTTGCAGGACACAGACACACCATCGTTAGCTCTGCAGTCAGGAATGGCAAAAGCTCTTTCAGCCACAGGGTAAAGCAATCCGTGATCTTGAACATGAATAGTGCATTAATGCTCGCCCATGTTGCAAGACCTGCCAGTCACAACACCTGAGATTTCAGTAGCCATAGTCACTTCAAGAGCAAAGAGCACTTTAATTGTACTCAGTGAGAGAGCCAGTCATGGGAACATTTTGGAGGAATGGCACATGAGGGCTAGGAAGGGATTGGAAGGATGGGAAAACCCTTTGTGCTAGAGCAGAGCAGCAGAAAACCCATCCAGAACTGGCTCCAGCAAGCCAAGTACTTGGCCATTAGGACATATCCTATGTGCTCCACGCAGTCCACAGAGCTGCCCCAAAACAGGCACATGTCCCACAAGACTGGGACAGGAACACATCATGCTCAGCATGAGCTGCTCGTGGCTCACTTTGGGCGTCACACCAGCCTGGTTATGCCCCTCTCCTCTGGCCGCCAGCGTCATTGCCAGGCTCCCAGCAGTGCAGCCCGTGTGGTATAGAGCTGCTGGAGAACATTTCCAGCCTGCTCCCCTTGCCGAGCAAAAAGCACTTGGGAAGAAACCAAAGAAGTCAAGGCAACATAGGTCTATTTTATGACCCCTATCACTCAGGGGAAAAAGCCCTCAAATACCAAAGGGGTGCCCAAATTCTATTTGTGTCTCTACCATTTTACAGTCAATCTTAGATTTACACCAGAACAGCTATAGCCCTTTGTTCGAGGAGAACAAGAAACAATAAAACACTGGAGCTCACCAGGCAAAATTTTTTCTTTGGTGGGTATTTTTTAAACACTACTTAATTTCAATTCACATCTTGGAACAAAAATCTAATCATGATACCTGGTCATATACCTTATCAATGTGTCAAACACACAACAACTACATGGCTTGGTCAAACTACAAAACTCATTATGACTCAGCCTCCTCTTCAAAAAAACAAGGATATAAATGCAAACTTATCGTATAGGAGTGTTCTGAGGTGTGTTACATTCATGAAGCACTATAAAAAGGCTAATGACAGCAACACTAGCATTTCACAAAGGCAGTAATCATCGTAACTTGGTTAAATTCCAGCCAGGAGGAAATTTGCACTCTGCTTTCTGAGTGGAAGGTTTCCTGAAATTTGCTTGTTCATTAGAGTTCATTATCTCGCCTCAGAGGAACAAAACTCACCCACAGTGGCCATTGGAATAGCCTTCTGCTCCTCGTCTGGTCACAAAAAGCAACAGAAGGGTAAAAATAACAGGTCCTTTAAAAATGTTTCTGGAAAGATTATGCATCTTAGAATAAATTTCTACACAGTTGGACAAAGGAAAAAAAGGGCAACACCATTTGCTAAAAAATTGACAGCCGCCTGCTATTTTAGAGATCTCCTCTAATTGCACGCACCTGCTGTGGCATGGTATATTCTAAAATATGTCTCAATAGTAACGCTGCTTGGCAGCAGCCAAGTCCCCCTAGAAGGGACCCTGCAGTCCCAGTCTTCACAGGAACTGGGGTTTTATTCCAGGGTGATATTTGAATAGAAATTCAAATAAATTCACTGTAAGCCTCTTTCCTTGTTCCACCTCTGCTCATTTCTATCACATTGCCTCTTCTCTTCCTCCTTCCCCTTAACTATATTTTCCTTTTCCTCCTCCCAGCATTCTTGTCCCCCTCACGCTCCCACAACACAAGATTTAGGCTTGATTCCTCCATTTGTTATTCTCTTGGCTTCTGAAATATTCTTTCCCTCTCCCTCTGCTCTTGTCATGCTTCTGTGTTTCACAAGCTCTAAGCTCAGAAAACCGAGGTAACCCTTTCAGAACTGCACAGCTTTGAGAGACTCGAGAAGATCACCAAATCTCCCCATCTGCACATCCTGGTGGCTGTGCCAACCTCTCGCCACCTGCAGCAGCTCCTCCCTCTGGCCATTGTGCAGGTCACCATCCTCTTCCTCCCACTGCTCCTTCACCCTTGTCCTGTTCCCTGCACACACCAGCTGCCTGTGACTCTTCTGGTGCCTCCAACCAGAGGTCCTGTGAGCTCTGCTTGAATCAGTGCTGGGTACTGTTTTTAAGACACAGAAAAGGGCATCCTCAGAATTCACACTCAAGGGACTTGGTTTCTACGACCAGGTCTTCCTCCTAGCACAAGGCAAATTACTCAGTTGTCTTTGCCACACGTTTCTATCTGTAACATGGTATTTCTGCTTCGGAATGGTTTGAAGATACTTGCCCTAAAGTCTGGCAAGCACTGAGCTGCTTTGGTGACAGGGGTCATAGATAAGTTTCTAGCAGGTCCCCCTGGGAGAAGGAGACTCCGGGTCTGCCAAGTGGACATTTACAGGCAGCTGCATTCAGCCTGCACTGAGCTTCTTTCCTAGCCCGGGTATCAGCCTGGCACTTGTGTCCCGTGTATCCATGCAGGGCTCTGCTTTCTTTCAGAGGCGACCTCATGGGAAACAATCTTGTCTCTCTTTCCGGGTTGTCTTTAATTGCCTGCAGTGGAAAAAAGGGAAAGTGAGACAGCTGGGAGCCAGGGAGAGGTGGATAGGATAGGAAGGTACACTGGGCATGGGTACACTGTGTCCTCTCACCCTCCTTGTCCCACCTGGCCCCAGACAGCACAGGCAGCCTACAGGCTGCCAGCAACCGCTGTGGGTGCTGAGCTTTTGAATTCAATGGGGCCACGCAAAGGGACTCTGACGTCAGGCCAGCAACCATGGTGTCAGCCCTAGAGCTAAGCATTAGGTATGACTTCCTGATGCTCACCCCCTGCATCGCCCATGGCGTGCTGTTGGCAACAGAACAGAGGCAAAGCAGCAGGAAGCATACAGGTACCAGAGAGCTCAGAGTCCAGGCAGGCAACAGGCCTGCGCATTTCAGACCAAGCAGAAAAACAATAATCTTGGAAACTGAGGCAAGACCCTTGCCCAGAGGAAGGGATGCCCCTGAGTAGGGCTGCAACAAAGCACAGAAGGGACTCCTTTACCCTTGTAACAAACCATAGGCACTTTATGAAGCCTCAGAGACACCAATGCCTCACTGCAGCAATCTCCACTCAGTAGCTTCCCTGAAGACTTAATTTACTGTAGACACCCTCTTTGGCCCACTCTCCATGGCATTTTTCTGATAGGCTACCTTTCAAAGACCAAGATCCACCAGTTGCAGTGTTTCAGGAAGTGCTCCAGCTCCAAATGGACAGCAGCTCCTTCCAAATGCGAAAACCGGAAAGAGGGAGATAGCGAGTGCAGTGTAGTCAGGTCTGCAGTTGTCTATGGACAAGTTAAAGAACTGATCTTTACGGACAGTAAAATAACTGTTCTGTAAAACTTCCCCTGATCTCCTTGGAGAGTTTTAAAATGTTGACACACATTGGGGCCGTAGCTGCCGGACGACCCCAGAGCAGAGGCGCCTCATGCCCCGCCCGGGCCGCGCCCAGCCCTGAGCGCCTGCGCACGGTGCCTTCCCTGGGGAGCCCGCCCCACGGCGCGG
>NW_010160618.1:101165-116366 GCF_000695765.1 Mesitornis unicolor | reverse complement strand
TATATATATATGTTTCTAGGACTAGAGAGATTAAGCCATGTGTATTATATGTGTTTGTTCACTTTGCATGTAGAAAATTGAAATAACACCATTTCTTAGTAATGAAATCAGTGAATAATTATGTTCCTTCATACATGGATAACATAATTGGAAAAATACAGAATTACAAAGCTTTGCTTCCAATAGCAGAACAAGTTGTTTATGCCATTTCTGTGATTTGTTGCAACCAGTTGAAGTAACAGATAACCTGGTATTTCGGAAGTGGGCTATGTCTAATAAGCGTAGTAACATGATCACACTTTTGCAGTGAGATAGACTGGTTTATTTTTATAACTATGGCATAGATAGATGTATTATAGGAATGTCATACATAAAATATTAGTACCCTGAAAAACAAAGATGAAAGAACTGCTTTCTATGAAAGGGGTTCTCCATGGAGAAAGGAACAGGGAAGATGGAAGCCTAGAGACAGTAGATCCAGAGTTTCATAGAACATCAAAATCAGATTTTTAAACATGTCTGTCTGTCTCTGGGCTAATAGCTGATGGTATCTTGACACGTGGTAAAAGGGGACTTTCCACTCTATGGTACCAGTGAAGTGCTGGGTTTTGCTGATCTGTTTGTTTGCTTTCAGCCAGGGTCAGAAGCCAGTGCTGTGTTTGTGAAGCAGCAGCTTGGTTTTTAGATCAAGGTTGAAATGCAGTGTTGTCAGCACAAAAACCTCCAGCAGGGCTAGAAGACGTCTCTCTGTCCAGATGGATTGGGTACTTGCAGTCAGTCGTGGTGCTTCTGCCTCACGGGAGCAGCGAGGGCTGCCCAGGCAGCCTGCACAGAGCTTGCCTGAAGGAGCACTGTGTGGTGCTCAGGCAGGAGGAAATTCGGGGCTCCAAAGGGAGCCTCCACCAGGATGGCTTTGTTCAATATGGCCCATCTCACTTCTAAGAATAGAGGAAGCGTTGAAAAAAGGCAGTGTATGTAAACCTGGTTTATGCTGGGGACTGGTTTTCTGCAATTTTGTTAAATACTAGATACCATCCAACATTGAATGATTGTAGTGTCCAGTCAATGGGAAAAATCTTAATCACCTCACAATGGTGCTTGTGTGTTGAGGAATTAACATACATTTGAGTTCATGGCTTTTAGGAACAGAAGAGGAAAATTAAGTTTTTAAACATTCTTACAGTCAGTGATGCTGTTTACATTTGAATTCTTAAGTTACTGGAAAATATTCAGTGAGAATGAAAATGTCCTATCCTAATAATCACAAAATATTCTCATTCTGAAAATCTAATAACGTGTACTTTTTTTTTTTTAATGAAAGGTCTGTACTTGAAACTTTCCAGCTTTTCTAAGTGAGGAAATTCCAAGCATTTTGTAGTGACAGATACTGTTAGTGGGTAGTTGTCCACTGACGTCAAAAACAGAGGATGGCGAGCAGCTTTGTTCAAGTCAACGAAAAATGTACGGTCTTGGGTAAACTGTGTTAGCAATGGAGCTATCATTGATATACGAGCAGCTTCACATGAGTTCCCATGTGCATTCAATCCAATGCTAAATTCCAGATCTTGTTTAATGAGCAACTGGTAGAGCCAAGACCTGGCACTGCACAAAATCCTGCAGTCTGCTTTATCCAGTCATGGGGGAAAAACAAGCTAAATAAGTTCAGATGAACAAGTTCGGAATTACTGCAAGGTTATTAAAAAGTTGTGATTTGTATTCCTCTGCTAGTGTTTATGACTAACACATTTGGGACGTGTAAAACAATACTTAATTTGTAAAAAGACTACGTGCCAAAATTCCTGCAGTAGTTTAACCACTAAAGAGCAAGTTTTGACTGTGTGAATGGGTTTGTTTAAATGTTTAAGTTTATTAGTAATCAGCTAATACTTTTTTTCAATTTACGTTTTGAAAAATGATGATTTCTTCTTGCTGGATTGCTGTTCAGCACTTTCACTTTGTGAATTACAGTGCATTTCCATAGTTCATTGTGGAGGAACAATTTCAAAGTCAAGTGCCATTCTCTTTAGCAGGTGTGATTTGCTCCTGTAATGGTAGGTATGTAGTTACAGTAGGATTTTTGCATGCAGTTCTGTATGCAGTTATCTTGGGCTTTGAACATGCTGGATATTTTATACCACAGTGAGTTCTTAATGCTAGGCATGCTTGTGTCCTCACACAATTTTGTATGTGCAAAGAGATGGATAAAGTATGAGTTTACCAAATTGTCATGTCTGGCAGTTCCCTTGAACATGAAGGTGTGCTTTCTCAGACTCCTCCTCCTGAATGTCTTATTTCAGTGTAGCTAAGCAAAAGTTAATTACCATACTCCTAGAAGAAATAATAAGGGGAATGTTACTTTCAAATATTTGAAAAATTTGAAATGTTGCTACCCAACATGCAGTATTTAAAACTTCTGTGCTATCCTGGGGGATGGGGGTGCAGGGCGAAGGGGGGAGAACAATTTTGCTGTTACTTCAACCAGGCAGATTGCTTTCCTTTGCTCATGGAAAAAATGCCCATGGTTTTACATATTTTTGGCAGCAAGAACATACTTTGGTATATAAAGCAGTTCAGCTGTGAAACATTCAGTGCAGTCTTTTGTGTGTTTGATGAAGCTTCTCTTCCTACCAGTCTTTTGAGTCAACATTAACCATGCAGATTGCATTGTATTACTTCTCCCTGCGTGGTAGGCTCCTTTGACAGCTTCCTGAGATGTCTTGAAAAAGTATTCCTCTTGTTACTGTCCCAGTACGGCCTTCTGGCAAACCAAGTTTCTCCCAGCAGAAGTATCAGAACAGTATCCATGACATTAGAAGTGGTGTACCACCATAAATTTTATGTTTGAGGGATTCATTCTGTGTTTTGAAAGCCAAATCACCGATGTGGCTCCAAAAAAATCACATTTGGCAGTATGTGGGGAAGGGGTTCTTGTGCGTGTGTGTGTGTGTGTGTGTGTGTGTTTTTGCCTTTGGTTTTGGTTGTTTTGGGGTTGTTTTTTTCCCTCACTTTACCCTCTTTGGACTCCTGAAATAGTATCTGTTGTCTTTCTCCTTGGAAAAAGAGTTAAGAAGCCTAGTGAACTTTTCTGTGGATGTTTCCAGTTCTTTATCTCCTCCTTTCTCAAGTCTTGGATTTTTAGTTTTTTAGTAAATGATGTGTGTTGTAGAGCAGAATCATAGAATAATAGAATGGTTTGGGTTGGAAGGGACCCTATAGATCATCTGGTCCAACCCCCGTGCCATGAGCAGGGACACCTCCCACTAGACCAGGTTGCCCAAAGCTCTGTCCAACCTGGCCTTGAACACTGCAGGGAGGGGGCATCCACAACTTCCCTGGGCAACCTGTGCCAGCGTCTCATCACCTTCATAGTAAAGAATTTCTTCCCAATATCCAGTCTAAATCTACCCTCTTCCAGCTTAAAACCATTCCCTCTTGTCCTGTCACTACCTGCCCTTGTAAATAATCCCTCCTCAGCTTTCCTGCAGGCTTCCTTCAGGAACTGGAAGACTGCAATAAGGTCCCCCTAGAGCCTTCTCTTCTCCAGGCTGAACAGCCCCAACTCTTTCAGCCAGTTCTTGTAGGAGAGGTGCTCCAGCCCTCTGATCATCTTTGATCATCTGATCATGATGATGGGCTTTGCATGGTCTTCCTGGGAATCACTGTCCATAGTCAGTCTCAATGGTCCTTGGCTGGCATAAAGGAGAGGACTGCATGTCCACCTCGAAGTTGCTGCTGCTGTTCACAGCACAGCTGTTAATAGTACAAAGCCCAAGTGTCACCATCTTCAGCTAATACCTTGTCATTTGAATGGAGGCTGTGAAGAAATACCCCGTTTCTCCATCTCTGACGTATTGTTGGGACAGACATTGTAGATCATAACTGCTCCAAAAAAAACTTGGCAGAATATCCACCAGCATTCTGCCACACACTGGAAGCACTGAACTTGAGAACACTTTAGATTCAGTATAAAACCGTAAATTGCATTGATTGTATTTGAGTTTTCATTTGTCTTCCCAGCATGGCACAGCATGTCTGCCTTTTGTATTTCCTGGAGACAAATCACTCCTCCTAGTTGAGGTTCATTTTTGAGAAATGTGACCAATGCAACTATGTGAGACTTGTACATTGCATTTGTGCCTTAGCAAGTACTGCTTGTCTTCTGGTTCCCTGTGCTTGTCATAAATATTAATTTAATAGGGCTGGTACTATTTTATGCATTGTGAATGTACAAATTGAGGAAGAGATAAATTTTATTGATACGGGCTGTTGCTGGAGCTTACAGGGTTTGTCAGCAAAAAGGACCCTAGATTTACAATGTATATATGTCATAGTTGTTCTTCAAATTACTTGGAAACTTTTTATATAGAATAGTTCCTTATTATCTTCCCAAGTACTTCCTACCTTCCATTTCTGACGCAAAAGTAAATAATCTGCCCAGCATTTCTTTGTTTTTGCAGCCTCCTTTGGCTGACACTCATGGCTTGTGGTTTGAGAAGTTGTGCATGAGGTGATTATTAATTTTGCTGGGAGATATTTGATACCAGGAGTTCACTTCTCAATCTTGCTGTATAGCAGGGAGCCATTTGCTAGCAATACTCAAAACCAAACTCATTTTAAAAACAAACATAAACATACCACATTGCCAACTTCTAGAACAATCCACCTAAGCTTTGAGAATTGCCTTTGGTTGCTAGTCATCTCAGATATAGCTGTAATTTCCTGATTTTTGAGAACTGCTGCTGCTCAGGAAGGAATGGAATCCCATAAGGTTTACTGGTTACCCTGAAACTGCACTTAGCACCAGCTCAGCTTAGAGGAGAAAACAAAGTGGGGAAATCAGTGGGGAAATTATTTCCACAACCTAAATATAAATGACACCTTTTCAGGAAAAAAAAAGAAGAAAAAAAAAAACCAACTCTCATATCTATTTATTTTTAGATTAGACTGCATATAAAAGCATTCTCTTCCTGTGTCTTCCAGATGTTAATTGGTCAGGATCCTTACCTGTGATCACAAATCTTGTTCTTAGACAAACCCTACACATTGAAGTTTGCCTTCATGGAAGAGGTCTGAGATTTGGAAATATGTGTCATCTTAGATGGAAAGCCCCTCTATGTCTATTTAGATTAAACTTTCAATACCTATTTTCTAAATTAATATAGGTATTATTTCGTTGTAGTGTTGATTTTTTGAAGCTTTTCTCGAAAAGTAATTTCCTATCCCACATTATCAACTGTGTTGATGTACTTTGGCTATGTCAAGGTAGAGCCATTTTCCATACATAATGTGGACTAAATTTATTAGTTAATATTAAATTTATTATTAGTTGCACTTTGTTTCTTTAACTGCCATCATAACGCTGCTCTTTTATTAACTATGCATATATGGTGGAGAATTTGGAGAATACTCCCTGCAAGCTAGCAAGACAAAATCCAGCCTTACTGTATAAGCTCATCAGATGTTAAAACTTACTTAGAAAGCATATGTTGGCATGTGTAAATCTTCCATTATGAAAACGCAGAAGCCAGATGAGCATGTGTGTTTTGGTATTGCTCTTGACTGAAACTGAATCAAATGTGTTGGTGCTGGAGTCTGGAGTGAGAGGTCTTCAGTCAGCATTGAGAGAGATTCCCACCTCTTAACTTCTGCTTTGGCTTTCCTCACCTTCCTACCCTACTTTGGAAGTGACACAAGCAGTAACACTGGTGATGCATTCAATACTATGTTTATTTTGCTATGTAGTGAAGAATGCCTTTTGTATTCCCCTTCTGTGTGCTGCGTTCTTTGTTCCTCGGTTGTACCAGACCAGTTGTTCTCGGGACTGAGCTGTACACTGAATCAATTAAATAATTTGCTTTGAAAATAAAATAATTGAAGTTAGGGTTGTTGAGCAGTATGGTTCACAGCATGGTCTTGCAGTGGCACCGAAGACCCAAGTGGACAAGCACGCAACTGGCCACAGGACGGGGCTCAGCCTTGCAGAGTGGGAGTGTTTCAGGTAGTGTCGTGAACATCATATAAAGACATATATTTCTCTTGGAGAAATCCCTGCCAACACGAATCATATAGAGCGCAGTGGTGGGAAATCACTTTTCGAACCAGCATTTCCGTAGTACTTTCCGGGGCGGTGGGAGGCTTGACCGAGCCCCTGGACTGCCGGACCCCGGCCGGGCTGGTGCCTGCACCGCCGGCAGCCCCCGCCCCTGCCCTTCCCGCCAGCGGCGGAAGGTGGCAATGTTGTCAGCAGGAGCCCAGGTAAAACGGGTGACAGCTGACCGAGATGGTCTCAGCTCTTATTTTCCTGAACTCTTTCTCGCGTCGGAGTTTCATGTCCATGAAGTAAGGGTCTGTAAAAGGGAGATTGTTTAGTTTTGTGCGCCATTACTTGTGCACAGCTTTTAATGACTAGGTACCTGATCTGCCCTGAAGGTAACGATGTGGATGAAGCTGTCACCACACTGTTTACACAACTTTCTCCTCCATAACGCTGAGGAAGGCCCTGTGCCATTTAGTTTAACACTCTTAAAGGCTCCTCCGTAATGGTTGTCATTGACTTTGTGTGCTGGCGTACCACCCTCTGCCGGAGGAGCAAAACTGATCGCATTAATTGAAGTTTCATTTCTGCAAAACGCTTGTAAATGTTTCTGAAACTCACTGTAATTTTCTGCCCTCCTTCCCCAAGATGCTTACAAACTTTGCTTTGAAGTGAGCTTGCCAGGGAAGAAACTGAGAACTTCCCTGCATGCCACGGGTTTTGTTAAAAGCTACCTCCTGGCAATGACAGGCTTTTAACCTGTTGAAAGCCTAGCACACCTGTTGGTGGCTTTCCTGGAGATGTTTTTCTTTTCATATTTCAACTAACTCCTTGAATCGTTTTAACTATGTCAAAAGATCCTCTTGAAGACTTTTGTGTCTTGTGATTTTTTTAACTTCTTATTCTGTCTGATGCAAATTCTCCACCCTGCAAGGAAAGTACCCATGTTCTTGGATGATATTATCCCATTCCTTTCCTCTTGACTCTCGATTCTGTTATGGTATCATTGATTTTAAATTCTCGTGGAACCTTCCAACATATTTAATTACTGGGTTTACCTCTTATTCCATGTTTCTTACCAAGTCTCTCTGACAAGATGTAATGGATTTCATCCATTTGGGAGGTCAAATGGGGCAAAAATTACAAATTGTTGATGTACTTTACGGTAAGCAGAGACCAAATAGGATGGCATTACCTTCTAATCCTCCACCCTCCTACTTAACTTTATTTGTAACACAGATGACAATTTTTGTTGGACTTCTTACCTAGTTATCTGTTGTTTTTCATAAGGAAGAAAGGCAGAGTTTAGGTGCCTAATGCCATACAACTTCTAGGAGTTTAAATAATCAATCTGTGAAGTTGTGTGTGTATTCCCTTCCTAACCGGTGTATTTCTTGGGGATGCTACCCATGGTGTCAAATATATGCCGAAAGACTTCTGGTACTGCTTTGGTCTCTGGCTGTTTTGCTGGGTAGCAAAATCTGTTGTGCATTTGGATACTTTGCCTACCACAGCTCTTCACTCTCTTGTGCAAATGGTCCAGCAGTTGTCCACCCCTGGATAACGGCTCCTTAGTATTACAAAAGAGTAAAGACTGGCTTTCAGTAACCAGTTGGGGTTTTGAGCAGTTTGTCTGGCAGAACCTGCTATCTTCTGTCTCTCCAAATCAAATGACAAGCCAGTGAAAGCTTGCTTTTGAGAAATCTGTTTTGCTGAGCTGTGTGGGAGGCTTTTCAAAATTCATACTGAAAAATCAATAATCTCCAACTCCAAAGAGGAAACAATTTAAGATACAGTGGGTTATTACCACGGTAATTTTTGTAATTCTTTCTTTTTGTAGTAATTGCAGTATTAGTCTTCTTATTGCTTTAAGAATAAAGTGAATATGAAGCAACACTTCATCTTGGAACTTTTCTTTCTTCAAACACTGTTAATTAATGTGGTCTCGTACTGTTGTGATAATACTAATATAGCTGTCCAAGCAGTAAAGCTAAACAAATTGAGGCAAAAGCATCATGATCATAAAGTTTTCACCTTAAAGGAAGTAGATGCTATGTGCAAATACAAAACATGGAAGTAGATTTAGAAATTTTTTCTCTTTCTGAACCAAAAGGAAAGAGACTTTACTGTTATTTCAGAGTATTGTTAACAAGCCCTCATAGCTACTGGGAGCCTGAAACAGCAAACAGCTCAGTAATAACTTAATTGTATTAATAAACCTAGCATCAAAATGACTCCCAAAACTTATGCACAGATGGTTCCATTTTTCAATACAAAAGTTTTCTGAAGTCTATTTGCCTAAAACAAAGAATTTAACAGAAGAGCTTAATGATTTGACCTTATATCTGTGTATCCTTTTTTGAAAGTAAATATGAATACCAAGGCAATTAACTCAGTAATTTACCCAGTCCGACTGAGTTGAGATTCTGTAGGTTGGTATTGCTTTAAGTGCAGTTGGGATGCTGTCTCCTGTACGCTGGTAAGCTCTTGCTCAAGTGTGTATCAGCCCTCGGAGTGTCTTGATGGTAGGGTTAGTTCACCCTCAGGAAGTTTGGTTTAGATAAATATCTGAATTTTTTGGGGTACCAAAATCTGGAATCCAGTGGCAAAAGCTGATGAGCACAGGCTCTCAGATCTGAGTCAGCAACTGGGCTGGACCGGCTCTTGTTGTCCAGCACTTCAGCTGCTGGGTCCAGCCTGCAGCAGAAAAGAGAGATGCATGAAAAGAAAAGCTGGAGGAAAGAGAAGGGAGTGCACTTCAAAAAAGTATGGACAGACTTCAAAACAGAGTTTGTGTGGGTTGTGCATTAAGGTGAGGAGCTGTGAAGAAACTGCCACATTGTCCCAGTATGGCCACTGAAAACCTCAGGGTGAGTTTTGGTTCTGAGGTGACTCTACTCTTAGCCCTGTGTAAACAGGGCTCTGCATTACTAGCAGTTGGTGTCTGGGCTGTTTTGCTTACCAGATGTAAAAGCAAACCTATGAAATTAAGGGGTTTTTTTTTCTCTGCTTCTGATTCTTTGCAGTTAAAAATATTCCAGGTGTTACAGGGCACACTGTTATCAACTGAAATTTTAGCCTTGGAGAAAAAGACATTGAAATGGCAGTGTAAGCAAGAAAGGTATGGAAAAGTAACCAGGAAAAGAAAGTTGATGTATTTTTCTTACTAATCCCTGAGTATTACTCAATTTTCTGATCTCTTTTTCTCTGCACCCATTGTTTTCTAAACCCTGTTATGCATGAAATTCAAGAAAAGAAAGCTCCTTCTCCCTCTAGAAGTCAAGTAAGCTGCTGTGGTTCTGCCAATTGGTAGCAAATACAGATCACTCTGTGTTACTCTTTGGGTGAAAAATAATCTTTTATTTGAAGTGTCTGTAGTCTTCTGAGGCTGCCTTTCCAATCTAGTGTCTACTTCATCTGTGGAGATCAAATCACTTACCAGATTTTACCAGGAGAAAGTTGGCCATGACTGAATGGCAGTGCGTGCTTGGTACAAGGCTCGTGAGTCACAAGTTCTTGGTGCAGCTTCCTGAAATGCACCTGAAGCTGAATTCTGTGTATCGGGCATAGAAGGAAGTTCTCACTGTGACTTCATTCATGCTTTTGGCATCCCAACATTTTTCCTGGTGACAAAAGAATAAGGAATGAATAAGCAGCTAAAACACAGGAGAGGAGGATGAGTTTAAACTTTGAGGAAGCTGACAACACACCCCGGTTCTCATCACTTGTGTATGCTGCACCCATTCTGATCCCTATCCAGACTTCAGTAGTGGGGATTAAATAGTCAAACATTTTAAAATGTTCATCTTTCAGAAATTCTAAAGTCTGCTTTTCAGAAGTGGTCTAGTGTGATTTGCATGTATTTACATTTTTATAAGATGAAGTTTATTTTTAAAAGAGAATTTCTGAAGAAAAAAAGGATAACTTTTAAATCCCCAATACATAGCCAAAAAACCCCTGTGTGTATCTGTCTCTGTGTATAGTATAAAATAAAAAATAGAAAATGGAGAAAAAATAACAAGAACCAAAAAGTGTATAGTATTCTTCAGTGGCTGCAGGCTTAATTTTAGAAAGTCGTATTTCAGTTTTTTTACATTTTAGCTCAGAAAATCAACCAGTTCTACTGAGCCACTACTTTGATTTTATTTAGGTAATATAATATTTTTCTTATATCTCCTCCTACTTGTTTGTCAGTGATAGAACCTTCTTACACTTTTCTCTCATTTTGTTGCAAAACATGAAATTGGTACTATTTTTAAGTCATATATACCAATAGCCGTCTGTTGACATTATTGAACTACAGTTCAAGTTACATATGTATATATACAAGCATAGATCAGCTGCGTATTTCTTTTCATTAGCCAGTGGCTGCAGGAAGCTGTCTAGTGCTTTTCCAGCTCCCCATCAGATTTTATAAAATAAAATTAATGAGCTGTCTTGTTGTCATGTTTTCCAACAATACCAGTTTGTTTATATGATACGTCATTTGAGTATTTGTGACCTCTGGAGAGGAGGGCAAAAAAGGTGGTTTGGGGTTTTCTAGCTGGTCAGATGTGGCTAGCTGGTGTAAGCAATGCAATGCAGGCTTCTTACCAGGAAAGCAATGTTTACTTACCATGTGGTTCTTCAGAAAACAGGTTTTCTTAAAAAAGTTGTAGATGGTGTGAGGTTGATCAGAGGGTAGGCATATTTGTTTGGCCTTTTAGTAATAAGTCCCTACATTAGGAAAAATACCCAAGCATTTTTATTTCTTAAATTGCCACAAATGGTGTGAGAAGCTTGGGGACTGGGACTGACAGACTACATCCAGGTTTTGAAGCTATCTGGATCTTGATGCATAGGGCTACAGCTGGACAGATAGAATAACCCTAACAGCACATATCTGATTAATTACAATTAATATTGAAAATGATGTAACTGTCTTGCTTAGTGTTTCCATATCTGTATTTTTTCATTGTGGTCAGTCAATACTGAGAAATTTGTATTTATTATTTAAATATTGGAGGGAAAAGTGATATATGCGAACACTTTACTACCACCAGTCATACTCCTTAGCTATTGAGGATGAGTTTTGTGTTCCCTTGAAAATAATTATTAAACTAACATCCACACATTAAGAGTTTTGTTGGTTTTGAACTGATGAAATTATATATTTTAAACTTTTTGTTGTAGGATTAAAGACACATGAAATGAAAAAGTGTCTCTTGAAGAGCTCTTTCTTCATATCCTCTAGAAATGAAGGTTTTTCCGTATTCTCTTTTTTTTCCTATTTCCTAACCTATCTTCCTGCTCCCTTGGCATGGTAGAATCAGGGAACTCTCCCTCAGCTTCATCATGGAAGCTGTTTCTTTTTACTCTTCACTGTGTTTCATACAGTTTTTTATTGACATATATGGAGATTTTTTTGTTCCAGGCAGGATGCTTTACAAAATTTTAAAAATTTCTGCCCCAAAAATATCAGACTAACTGGACTAAACATATTGAAAGGAATAAACTCACTGACTTCAACTCAACTTGTAAAGTGTATACAACTACCTTGTATAATTTTAGCTAACAGTTTAAGAGTAGAATAAAATAGTGTTATGTATTGTTACTGTGTTCTGATAAATGAGTTGTAAATGAGTTCTGTCTCATTTTGTCATATGTTAGAAGGTAGATACGGTATGAAAAACCTGAGAAGATCCATGTTCCAGAGCCATGTTTGGTGGTATCCTTATCACGTCACAATCTCTTGGGAATGTCTTGAAAGTGAAAAACAAACCACCCTACAACAGCGCGTCACTGTTTTCCTTGGCACCCTTCTGCAGTGTGCCTTTGTGTGAAGAAATGAGAAGTAAAATGAAATAATAATAAAATTCTGTGTCTAAGCTGATTTAAACCTACCTATCCAAAGCAGAAACTCCTATTTAAGGCCAAGAAGAAGGGATATGTGGAGTGGCTCTGGAGTGGCTTGAGCCCACATAAGGACGCTTGGCTGGGGCACCATCACCCCTCTCTCGGTTTATTTAACCTCTTTATTTGTGGGGAAAGCATGTAAACACTAGGAATGATATGCAGTCTCTTAAATAAACGCTGTTTTTGCAGGACCAAAAACTCGGTGGCTGGCGTTGCTGCCTCGAACTTTAACGGCGAGGAGCCTGGGGGGGTGAGTCAGGGCAGGCAGCAGCTGACGGCTGGGCCGAGGCCTGGACTTTCCAGGCCGGGCGGTGGCATTGAGCCATGGCGGCCGGGCGGGCCGTGGCGGGGAGGAGGGGGAGGAGGAGGAGGAATGCTGCCGCCCTGACGTCAGGAGCTGCTCCTGGGAATGTTTTGCATTCCTCTTCCTGGCAATGGTCAGGTGGCTTCCAGCAAGAAGGAAGGAACAGCCGCTTCCAAAAAGAAAAAAAAAAAAAAAGGAAAAAAAAAAGGGGAAAAAAACCTAAAACGAGAAAAATGGGGGGGAGAGCACACGAGAAGGAAAAGAACACTTTATAATAAAAGTATTGTGGGGGAGGCACTTTTATTAAAAGCCAGATTGGGAATTGGAACCAGATGTTCTGCATTCGAAAGCTGCACGAATGTTAAATGCGTTTATTAATGACTATGATGGCTGAGGTATTTGGCTATCTGCCTCACTTTAATCTCATTGCTCTGTATTTAAAAACAGTTGAGAAAAACAGATTTATTTTTTTTTTGTATCCAACTTTAGGCAGCTTTCTTTGTACAAATGTTAATTTAGAGACAAACAAACAAAGACAAGATTTTTCTGGGAGAATAGCTGTATATATGAAAGCAAAATATGAGCATTTGTCTTGTTCTTTTGTTAGTTTTAACATACATTTTGTGCTGAAAATTAATGTCTTTAAATTCTGTTTCTTCTTGATTTGTCGTTGTTGGATAATGTGTATGATGTAAGCTGAAGAGCTTAGAACATGGAATTACTCTTGTTCACCAATTACTTCCTAATTCCTTAACTCTCTCTCTAATGTCCCTGTCAAAGTGCATGTTTAAAGCAAAAGAGTTAGATGCCCAGTCTGAGGTGGGTAATGTAGGAACTGCATTCACTACAGGCAGTACTTGTGAAATAACTAACTTATGCCTGAAGACAGACCCGAGTGCATGTTACATCTCAGTTTCAAGAGCAATGCCTCCACCTTGGTGGTTGTATGCATTTGGGAGCATCAAGGACCCAGCTTCTGTGGGGAGTTCTGGTTTGTGCCTCAGGGGAGGACAAGATACCTGATAACACTATACCCTGTACAGATGCAGGCAGATTTGGGGTGTCTCCCAAGCAGGCGTCTATCCTCCCATCGCGAGGCTCTGTTGTACATGGGTTGTAAAAATTTCTGTGTAAAGCAAGGAATGCTGGAGGAAGAGGAGGAGCTGCGGCCACTTTTCCCTTCAACTCACAGGCATGGTGATGCCCTAAACCCATGCATTCTTCATTCTTCATTGTCTTGAGAGGGGAAAGCAATTGCTTTCTCTGTACCCCACCTCTTTAGCTGGTGGGGCATGGCTCTGTTTTTTAAGAAGCAAGACTTCAGGAGGATAGATCCTCTCCAGGGCTGATGGAGTAGACCTGCCTCTGGATTCAGGCTGGGAGAGCCCATATAGTTTAAATTGCACCATTGAGACTGGCCGGTGACCTCATCTGACATGATTTTATTTTTTTTTACTTAATCTTGTATGTTCCTTTTCATTGCACTGCATGAAGTCATATTTGTCTGTCAACCGAGGAGTTAGCTGAGCTTGTTCCCTGCGCAGTATATTCTGAGGGGGGTGGGGTGTGGGAAGCTGACAGCAAAGTTTGGTAGTTCCGTTGAAGTTTTCTTGGGCAGTGTCCCCAGTTCAGGTGAGGCCCATGACCCCCTGCTTGTTTCCTGGTACCGGCTGAAGTGGACAGGCAGCTTCCTGCTACAGGGTGGATGCTCTGCTGAGGAATTTCCAGAAATGCTGAGAAGTGCTGACTCATAGCTTACACCCCGGCTGGACTGAGGGGAGGTTTTCAAGTCCTTGGCTGAAGCCAGCAAAAAATGTTGCTGTAATGTACTGTTTTATTTTTAGCAAGGGGGGGAGGCTGTGTTGCTTAGGATGAACTGCTTGTGAGTAGTTTCAAAATGACAGACACTTTTAATTTTTTTTTCTTTTCTATTTTTAGAAATAGAAAACCTGTTTTTTTGGAAAACAGGTTGTTTTGCTAAAATACAGACACTTCTCTGTTTCCCCAGTAAATGGGTTGTTCTAAAGGAGCTTTAAGGAGTTCCTGCAGGAAGGCTTTTACCACCACTGCAGTTCAAAGTGTCCCGCAGGGTAGGAGACAGGAAAGTATTTGAGACTGAAACTCAGTTGGCACCTACTTGCATGTATTTCTCGCTTCTACTTAGGTGGGACTGCAGCTCCAATTGTTGGAGCTGAAATGTAGTCAGGTATTTGATTGCTGCTATTACGAGATGATTTTAAAAGCTTGGTGCTTGGGTTTCATCCTCCCTTGTTTTTAGCAGTCACTTCACAAGTAATTGGCTGTGCCTTTTCTTTCTTTATTTCTGAAGAGAAGATGCCCTATACTGTTTTCTACTAACGTTAGCCAGAAACTAGAGTGACTAGAGAAGTCATTTTGAGCCGTACCACCTCCCAAAATATAATTTTCGTTATTAGATTGTAGGGGTAAAGTTCAATATTTTTTGTTTTACATTCAATACATTTTTTTAATGTATTCTTACCTGTGCATGTTGTTTTTCTGTTGATCAAGCACCGAGTACAGTGGGATGATCTCCAGTGTATATGCTGTCCCATAGGGTATCATAAATGGAATACAAATTTATAAAACCTTCTACGCTTGCTTTTAATTTCTAAAATTTGATATCAGTTGTTCTTCATTCACAGCTCTGTACCTCTGCATATAGAATAATTTGGAGCGCTTTTTTACATCTTACTAGTGAACTATGTAACAGCGAATGATCTGCAGACTGCTTCTTACCACAGTAATTTTTGAACCTGTAGCATGAACCAGCACATTTTGCACACAAAAAAATAACTGCCAAAATGAAACCTACACCTCTTATAGCAACGTCTTATAGCATCTGGCTTGAGAATAACTGATGTGCAGCTTCCCTGAGGATGTACGTTTTCCCCTTTTAGGTGGTTCGCGTTTAACTGCACTCATTGGTTTTTGCCCTGGGACCGAGTGA
>NW_010160618.1:96543-101134 GCF_000695765.1 Mesitornis unicolor | reverse complement strand
TTCAGCAGGGTCCTCATCTGGTGACAACAAAGAGACAAAGGATACTTTTGTGCAGGAAGTACGGGAACATAGGTCAAGGCTGTTTCCGTGATATGCAGTGAGCTCATTCATTGGCTCACCACTGTGAAAAATTCCCAGTCTTAGTCATTTTAATGGAAATACAGTCCTTGGATGTGAGCTGCTGCTGATTTTTATGGACAATGATAATTGTAGGCTGCACATATATCACAGAATTTCCCCATCAAATCCACTTTTGCTAATGACTCTAGCCTTACCATCTCCAAGAGAAAGCTGGTCTCCTACCTGTGCCTGCCAGTTCCCTCCAAGATCTTATAGCAGCTGCATAATCTCTTTTAAGAGTTGCATAAGCATCTTTTCCTTGGTTGTGTCCTGGCACCCACGACTATACTGGGAAAAATAATACAGGCCTTACATTATTTCTAGCCACCTGTCAGTATATTCAGGCCAAGAGTCATGAACTAATAGCCTCGCTTGAGCCCCTTTTAGATAGATGTGTCATCCGACCTGGGTGGACATGCCTCAACTGGATTGCGTGACTCCAAATAACCCCTTCTGCAGTCCACTGCTGCTTGACCCTTTTCTAGTTTGGATGAGGCACAGAACGTACCTTTTTGCAAAGATTCTGTCACCAGACTTTTAAAAAAAATTAATTATGCATGAACGTTGTTCAGCTTTCCAGGAAACTTGTTGGTACGACTTGTGTCAGTGTATTAAGATCATCTACTCATTTTACGGTCAACTTTTTGTAACTGAATCTGCCCTAGTAGAATCCAGGAGTCCTTTCTAGTAATACCATACTTCACAGGCTGGTTCCTGTCTTTAATACAGACGTGCCCTGCAAAAAGCTTTCTGCTTGTGGCAGTGTAAGCTTGTGCCTTCTCAGTTATCGTGGTCTCCTTGTGGTACCTGCTCTTGCATAGCTTTCTGATCTCTGACTATTTGATATGTTTTGCTGCTGTTTACACTATAGTCTTGGTAGCTGTGTGAAATCTCACCGATTCATGTGTGCGGTTCAGTTGTCATGCAACTTTTTGTTATTTTGTCATTGTCTTAAATATTTTTTACCCTTGATCTTGAGGAATTTCCTACACCCTTCTTGTACCTTTAGCTGGGGCCATCATGACAACCTATTTCTTTGTAATTATAGCGGGTGCCCAAAAAGAGCAAGAAAGCCAGATTAATGGTAAACCTTGAGGTGTCAGCTGCTGTATCATTATCATCACTTATGTGATAGCATTAGCATTAATTGTCTCTTGCTCTGTTTGTCCATAGTAGTCTGTGGCTGTTAGAACAACTGGGTTCAAGAACTGCACTGCATATTGGTTTACTGTTTGCCAGGTAGGGTGGATCATACATTGATTTCTATGTAAAAAGGAGATTATAGTGGTAAAAAATAAGACATTTTAAAAATTAATAGTCAGGGTTTCAGTATCCGAAGTAGTGCAATTAAGCCAATCCAATTGTTTTAGCAAAGATTAGAGGAACGCTTTGTGAGAAATGTTAAAGGACATGCACAGTAGACACATGTATGTGTGTTTCTGCATATATGAATGATAAATTTCAAGAATGTAGACTGATACTTATAAGCAGTTTGAAGCAGTGAATAGAAATCAGTCACGTTTTGTTTGAACCAATTAAATAATACAGAGAGACCGATGTTAGAAAGATGGAACAGGTGGTTCAGGAAAAAAATAACTTACCATTATTTCATGAGTATCTCTAGCTCTCTCAGCCTTATCTCAACTCGTACCAAGCCTCTTCAGTCATCTTTTCAGTTATCCCGGTTTTAAGTCCTCTCTTTGAGTTTTAATCTTTTTCCTTTATTTTCTTTTGACTACCATCCTGATTTCATGGTGTAATCAAAATTAGAAGCTGGGTCACAAACTGTCCTTTAAAACTTAAACTAAATCAAGGTTTGCCTCTTCCAAGGGAGCAGTGAGTCAAATGCGATGCCAGTCTGCTTCAGGATTCCCATATGTCTGTTGTGGCCCTGGTAATCACTACGTCAAAAAATGAATGTGTCTGCAGCTGTTGAGAAGACCTGTGCCAACATGGCTGGTTATAGGCTGGTAAGGTCTTCATTATTAACATATATTCACATCGAGAGCCTTGCGGAGTATGGAGCTTCAGTGCATACCAAAATCTGATAATCAGTGTGCCTAGCACCGCTGGGTACCATGAACATCATACTTTGGTTATTTCCCTCCTGTGCCATTGATTCCGGAGTCCATTTCAAAACGTCTGTGGTGCTGTATAGCTGGGAAACTTTGTCTTTCTGCCTTCCTGGCCTTCCATAGTAATGTGTGTTTCTGAAATTATGAAGCTATGAAAGAATGCAGGTGGGATTATGTGTATAGAAGACAAAGTTGCCAAGGAACAAGCACATGGTTTTGACAGAGACATGTCTGTATGGGCAAGCAATGTGACGTGTAGGAGCAGCTCTATGGAGCAGAAGTTGGTGTGGAAGATTTGGTCCTGCTGTATGCATTGTGTGATTTTACTCAAGCTGGTCTGTAGGCTGATCATGGTGGACTGAATGCCTTTTAACAGTTGGAGCACATCTTCAGGTTTAGTTTCATCCCAAAATAATCAGTTTTGTGAGCTCAGAAGGCTCCTCCAGAATCCAAACCAAAGCACAGGGAAGACCGAGAGATTTGCTTCAGAAGCACACCACTGCTCTGAACTGCAGGACTGGCGTGGACACACCCGCGGATGACCAGACATCAGACCAATCCATCTTTCTCAGTTTGGCTTGCTCTGAGAATTCCTGTTGTCATACGTCTACACAGATGCACAGTCATAAACAGATGAAGCCCAGACAATAAGCTGCTTTTTTTAAATACCTGGGCATTTCTCAGTCTGGTGGTGGTGGCTGTGTAGTCTATTGCAGTTTACCAAGTTCTGGACCTTTTCCTACTGCATCCTTTCTCTTCTGGAGTCTCTAAAATTGTGCTAAAATACTAACATTGTTCCCTTGTAGCTGGTATGTATTAATTTGAAAAGAGGTAAGTTTTATTCCCATGGCTACCCTGGAAATCACTGACAACTTGTACCATATACTTGATGGTACAGCAAACAGATACTTGGAATGGTGAGTGGGGAAACCAGTCTTAAACACTCTAACTTTTTATAGAGAAACAAATTCAGAGTGTACCACAGTATGGACACGTAGAAGACACTTGTATATGTTAGCTAAGGAATGTAAGATGGTCATACTTTACCCTACTAATGTAAATAAAGTATTTCTGGTTCTTTCAGGCTTCATTTTGGTGAAGTGATAGGATGGAGGTGTCACCTAGATAGAATAAAGTGCACACACCACAGCAATCGCAGACTCTTAATCTCCCCAGCAGCCAGCCCAGGTGCCAAGGTTTCCTTTCAGCAGAAATGAGCAAGCTGCTGTGGACTCATGCCTTGATCCTTTGCAGGGCCAGGTTAGAGCTGGGAAGTGCCAGAGCTACAGGGCAGGCAGACACGGTCAGCTTTGGGCATCTTTTAGCACGCTGTTACAGCTTGCTCTTCTGAACATAAGCTTCAAGTAGCCAACTTGAAAGAAGCAGGTTTTCACAAACTTACTGTATACAAGTGAAATGCTGAGCTGTCAATATGTATGTCAATATCTAATTGCCTGAAGACAGGGTTGCAGTAAGCTTAGGTAATAAAAACTAGGCTGAGAAAACAGTTGGTATGCTGTATGGGGAACGGGTGGTTGCTTTATGAATTTTTCCTTTTCCTGTTTTCTTCTTTCCATAGAGAATACACATTGCGTTGAGGACAGAGATACTGAAAGTCTTGGCAACTTCTATTGTGTCAGAGACTTTGTTCTGCTCAGTGAGGAGGGGTGCAGTTTCCATTAATTAATGTTCTCCCTTCGTGTGGTAGATGCCGTCTGTATTTAGAAACATCTGATCTTGCACTTGAATACAAGTCACGTAGCTTTTTTATTAGTATAGTGAAGAACTTGAGTGTTTTTATCCATGATACTTAAGGCTTTGCTCCCAGACATAGTTTAGAAATGCATGACATTCCTTTTACGTTTCGAAGTGAAAAGTGAGCCAGGGTGAGCAGGGAGGACATTCCATAGCTCAGTGAATCTTTTAGCAGTTTTTCATTGTGTCATCTTTGTTTTTACAGAAGCGACTTCAAACTAGGGCAATATGAGCAGCAAGTTAGTTTTTGCCTCATGTAAAAACAAACATGATCAGACTTTGCTCATGTGTAAAGGGGTATTCATGGAGTCAATTATTGTCAGGATATACAACTTTCCTCTTTTGACAGCCTTCTCTAAGACTGCTGAAAAGACAGTGTCTTCAAAACAAACACTGTTTTTTGCTTTCCTTCTTTCTTAGTTTCCGTTATTTCCCTAACAGTGAAATGCTAGTAACCTTATTTGAAATAATCTCTGTGTTTGTATCCATGTCTCTTATGGCTGGGATGTGGCTCTGGTTATTCTGCTATATAGCAAGTTACTTCCTATCACAGTCATTTAATATATCTTCTTGTATTTTTATTTCCCTTTGTTTCAGAATCTAAACATCAGCAAATACTATCTTGATTATTCCTCTCGCTG
>NW_010160618.1:13892-96512 GCF_000695765.1 Mesitornis unicolor | reverse complement strand
TTTCCCTCTCCCTGTTCTGAGAAAGAGTAATAAAATGCAAGTTTATTCTTTTCCAACCAAGGACTACTAGTTTCCATGAGGATTAATGTCCATTTTGTCTTTGAGATACCTATTTTGTTTTGTTTAAACCTGCATGGAAATAATTGCTCTCTGAATCAATACGCCTTTTCTGTAACCTCTCTGAACTGGTAAGAAAGAGTTTGGGCAATAACCTCAAATTTCTTAACAGTATCATATTGCAAATGGACAATTCTATAGTTTAGCAAATATATGTAAAAATTTTCAGGATACTGTAAACTCGATTTTGGGGTTCAGAAAGGAGATGCCAGGTAGCCTGGATACCTAACTCTGACAGCACGGCGTCAGAGTTTTCTCTTTAAGCAAACCTAAATTTAAGACAGTGCATGTAACCCCAACTCTGCCAAAGCCCTCCTGGGTTCACAGTTTGTCCAGGGACAGAGGAGGATCATATGCCGTGACCTCGTGTGTGACCACTGTGTCACGGCAGTCCATGTCACACAGCTGGACGTGTGCCAGTCACGGCGGTGAAAACAACATCCCCCGCTCTGCTGCTCTTGACCTGGCACACACTTGAATGCCTTGTAACATAAGGAAGGAGCACAATCAAAGACTACTACATGAGGAGAAACAGGCTTGATATTCCAAATACTCTTTACATTCTTGATTTCATTATGCTTATGCTAGAGGCTTCCTATAAAACTTCCACGTTATCTTGATTTGGCATTAAAATAATTGAAAGTAACAGCGCTTCTCAGTTTCACTGGATTATTAGTAAATAAAATTAATGTTAGTGAAACACTGGCCTACTGGGTTTGAGGGAAGACCAGAAAGAGGGGAAAAAAGATTCCCCTTTTCCTAGGGAGTTTGGATGAACTGTGTCAGAGGCTGCTGTGGTTGCCAAGAGCAGCAGTACATTGAGGGAGACTTAAGGATGCTTCTGGCTACTTCTTTATGAGCTCTGAATCTGGTTTTGCTTCTCTCTAGAGGCATGTGCAGACTCATCCTTTGAATGTATTTGTTCATATGGAATGTCAGAATACAGGACACATCTAAATTTATTTACTGCCCACTAGCCAGAGAAATTAGCTTTGGATTTGAGAGGAAAGAGCAGAACTTCAGCTCTGACCAAGTAAATTGCCTGTGTGGTAAGCAGCTAAAGAGAGATTGATTAAGGAAAGGGTAGGTGGAACATAATGAAAATTGGAATTTAGCATGCATGGTCTCTGTCAAATGGGATACATTTTAAAGCAGAAACTGAATACACTGAACTTTCAGAAATGTTAATGTATAAGTGTATGTTTTACTGGCTAATGCTGCATTCATTTTCTTTCTCTATTATTTTTGTGTATGTACCATTAGCCATGTTTTTTACCAAAATCCTCAATGGAGAAGCCAAACATTTAAGAATATTCAGAATATTGCCACATGAAATCATCATTGCAAACCAAAACAAACAGCTCTTAGGCAACTTTTGAAGCTTCTCTAACAGGAAAGCCCTCCTTGTGGGAGAACAGCTTTAGTAGTCAGGTGTGAAAAGTGCATGAGGGGATAGCCCACCCTTGCTTTTGAGGTACGTTTCCTGTTAAAGCAGTGGTGGAAAGTGTTCTTCCCGGAGGAGGAAGTATGCCGTTCTGCTGCGTTTGCCTGAAAAAGCTGAATCCCGTCATTGTGTCTGAAATTTGGCTCCTTGCCCACTGTGAAAGTACAGAGCAAACTCCTGCCTGCTACTCCCTGTGAGCTCCATATCCTCATTAGAGAGCAGGGAAAGGAGAGGGGAAAACCCGAGGAGGTGAGGGAGTTCATTTACGTAGGGTGCCAGGGCCAGCACGTGGTTCAACACGTGACAAAACAGTGAACCTTTTTGGTGAACTTGCTAAAGCCATTGAGAGGCATTTCGAAACACAGAGATCCAAGACTGAAATTTCTTATTCACAAGCAAGAGTGAAAGTTCTTTATAGCTTAATTACACAACATCAATAACGTGTTAGTGTTTAGTAAAAAGGAGAGCTCTGACTATATTTGGTGTTTATTGTTTTGTTCTCGTTATTACTATTAATGCTTGAAGTATTTGACACTTCTTGTCATTTCTGTCTTAAAGATCTGTGTTCCTGGGAGTCTTACGGTTTAACTGATGGCCTAGCTAGGTGGAAACAGCAATGAGAAGCACCTACACTGAGCTGCATTGATATTCATCTTGTGCTGTGACATCTGCTTGGACACTTTTATGCCTTTGAAACTGGATTATTTTACAGTGCTTTTACTTCATTCCTGAGCAAAGAGCACTGGCTGTTACCCCAAGGTGAAGCGTGTGCTCTTGCTTTTTCGCCGATGCTGTCTCCAACACACATCACACGCTTCTGGGAGCAGTTTCTGTTCACCATCTCTGCACCAATGTTTTTCTGGGTTGGCAAACTAAACCAGCTCACAGGCAGGTGGGGAGCAGGTCTGGGCTGTCCCTTCCCTTTTTAGTGTTAACCAGCCCTTAGAGACACTTAGCTGATCCATTCTAGCCTTATGCTTTTGTCTACACTAAGAAGGTTTTTCTGGATGTGGAAAAGGTTTCAAGGAAACATTTGTATCTTCTTTTCTCCGTTTACTTACATCCTTTTGACTGAAAGCTGACTGGTACAACGGGGTGACACACAGGTGGAGTACTAACCTCAACATGGCTTAACATCAACCAAGCCAAAAAAGGCGGCCTTACATTAAATGTGTTTTTCAATAATATAGCAGACTTATGAAGACTGTAGCTTGCACTACACCGTGTTTAAGAATAAATTGCATTAGAATAATAAGCATACTTCTACAACTGTCTGTATAGTGAAATACAACAACAGTAACTGTGAACCAGCGAAGGCAAGTGCAAGTTCATATTGACAGATAAAAGGTTGAAAGGCGTGGATGAACACAGGTGGCTATACAAGTATATTGAGCCTCAGAATAGATATAGCACTTGTTCATGCACTCAGATCTTCCAAGGTCTGTAGTGGGTGTGAAGGACTTTTGGAGAAAGATGTTAGTTTTGTTTGGGCTGAGGGAAGGTGCAGCTGAGAGGAGAAACCCTGCAGTATGACCCACAATGGGAAAAAGTTACCATATGCAGGTTTGCATATGCTTTTATGTCCTTATAATTCATTATGTTCAAGGATGCCTTCAGGGAACGCACATTACTAAAATGATTGTTCCTGGGTAAGCAATCTCCCTAGATTCTCTAACAAAAATTGAATTCTAGGTCTTGCGTGACAGCACATCACTATTGTACTCTGGTCCATTCCTAGGTTGCTTTTCATGTTTTGGGTGGTTCTCCATATGCATGAGTAATTTTCAGTGTCAGTTCTTTTCTAATTTAGAATACGTATAATAGGGTGGGAAGAGTGAAAATTCAAAGTAAATTAAGTCTATTCTCTTCTTCATGTGTTTTTAGTTACTTTAAATGCGAATCGATTTTATACGTACTGAAGAAACTGCATCTCCGGAGACTTTTCAAAGAGCTGTGAGGCTTCTCTTTGCTTGGACTCAACTGAAAATGAGTTGTGTTTATTATGATCTCAGTTGTTCCTTGAAGGCTGGGATACCAGTTTAATTTATGACTTAGCAGTCTAGTTGCTAGAGCCTAGGTAAAATGGAAACTGTAAATAATTTTCACCACCTTTTCTTAATTCAGAAACCATGTGTTCCTTTTGCGCACAAAAAAAATGCTTGTTTTCTGCAAAAGTGTTAAAACTTCAATGAAGAAATTACAGATTTCTCCACTTTGTAACAACTAAGTAAAGAAGAAAGGAATTCAATCACCACTTGTTTTCCTTTGTGGCCATATACTTTGAAATAAGTGATTTAGGAGGTTGTATTCCAACAGGCGGATTTTGTTTCTGGTTGTTTGAAAGCTGAATTTTTATCTTGTGTTTGGGAAATGGTATCTGAGTTTAAGTAGAAATAAAAACATATCACAAAGATCAAGACTTAAAGGGAAAGGTTTAATCACGAAATAGCAAAATTTAGTTTAAAAAAGTCTGCGTAGGCTGATCACAGGGTCTTGAAATTTTTGTTTGTTTTATGGTTAGCATTAAAGCAAAACATCATCACATTTCTGGGAATCTTACGTGATTGAGGATTATAATACTGAGACCATGTTTATGTTCATTTGTCATTGAAATTTTCAAAAGTGAATACTTATCTGTTGTATGATTAAAGTCCCTGTTGTCTGCTACCAACCAAGCACACGCTTAGCAAGTTTTGTTCTTGCTGGATTTTCACCATTACCATGAAAGGAGCTCTCTTCCTTAATATCTTTGTTTTGAACAATGAAGTTCAAAGCTGATGGCTGGATGACAGTGAAGTGAAGAAACAGGTTTAAAACATTGCAGTTGACAAAATTCCAAGTAGAGATAAACCTTTCTGATTTACAGAGTGTGCATTTTAGCTTGGTCTGCTCTCGGTTTTGTCTGAAAAATTAAAATGTGAAGTATACGCTCAGCATGGTTTTAAGTAGAAAAGCTCAGACAGTTGTCAAAGCTCCCTTTGGCTGTACGTGGTTTTGGCCTGGACAAATAAGCTTTCTGTTGAGGGGAAAAAGAGGCACTGAAATCCTTACTAGCTTTAGCAAGCCCTGATACGGGGCTGATATGTGCCAGCCTCAGCAGCGTCAAGGGTGCTTGCTCAGGGAGAGGTGGGGGTTTTCTCAGTCCTGATGCTTCTGGCTGGTGGTTTTGGAAAGCCAGGCTCTTCATTTCCAGACCAGAAGTCTGCCTTGCAACACAGCGCTTTCTTACTCCCCCTTAAAAACTTGAGACTCTGTAATAAAGGCGTGCAATTTTGCTCGTGAGGTATATAGAGTCATAGAATCACAGAATGGCTTGGGTTGAAAGGGACCTTAAAGATCATCCAGTCCAACCTCCCTGCCACGGGCGGGGACAACTCCCACTAGACCAGGTTGCTCAAAGCCCCATCCAACCTGGCCTTGAACACTTCCAGGGAGGGGGCATCTACAACTTCCCTGGGCAACCTGTGCCAGTGTCTCAGCACCCTCACAGTAAAGAATTTCCTCCTAATCCCAGTCTAAATCAACCCTCTTCCAGTTTAAAACCATTCCCTCTCATTCTTATGCAATGCCATGGTTTGTTCCTTCACCTCAAAGGGGGCTTGAGAAGAATCTCCTTGTATCTTTTCCCCAAGGCTTAAAGCGTTGTTACCTTTAGCAAATCCTTCTGCTTGGAATAAGGTTTGTGTCGTGAACTGTCACTAGCCCAGACTGAAACTTTTGCCATATGAAGCTACTTAAACGATTTCACTATTCTGTCTTTTTTTCCTCATACTAGTGAGGAAAGAATTTTTTTTTCCTTGACCCAAATATTTTGGAGTATTTTCAGCACTTGACTGAAAAGGGACACCAAATGCTACTAGAGGTGTGAGATCAATTCCAATGATAACTATAACTATGTGCTTTCAGACCTTTTTTTTTTAAAAAAAGGCATTTTTAAATCCAAATATTTTGTAGGTGTCCCACTGCCTGATACTGGAGGCATCTTGTTATCATGAATTACTGTGTTAAACCTTTGAGTGAAAGCTTGGAAGGGTAAATGAGCACACCTGTATGTGGAGTAAATTATCTTAGTGGTAACATATGTGATCACTGTATATGGTCTTAATGACAACAATGTAAGTTCTGCTGTTGCAACTTTGAATATAAAGCAGCCACATTTGTCTTGCACCCTTTACTCCCCTATTTCCACTGGAGTTGTTTGATTGATTGCCTTTTGCCAGCCCTCTATGGTTGGTTTGAGGAGCAGCCTGAAGCTTGCTTTGTTTTCCCTGCAACATCTCCCTTGGGCTGCCACATCCCTTTATGGTTTATTTATTGCTAACTTGTTTGATTAGATTAAAGGAGGATTAAGAGACCCAGTACTCTTAACAAAAGGCAACCCATCGTTTATAAATGTGTAAACATAATGTAATTACTTTGTAATTCCTTGTGTTAAATAAAAAAGGGAATTCTTCAGCAGATAAACCCTGAGAGGGTTTTTTGAAAATCAAATGAAGGCAGTTTGCTGACTCAGATGTGTATGCCAAAGATGAGTATCCCCCACAAAGCTCAGGTTTTAGTTGATATGAAGAACTTCAGCTACTTTGATGTCCTTGTGATCCAGATAATACACCTTGTCAGTCCACTCTAATTTCTAACCATTTCTGATTTCCCATAATGAAAGGAGGTTTGGTCTCCACTTGGACAACTTAGGATTTGCCATTAATGGCAGTTCAACTGTCTTTACATTAGCAGCAGTAAAGGATATAGTAAGGAGAGGATTCAGCTTTTATTAAAAGAAGTAAAGTTTACAGACCCTATTACCCATTTTTCTTCTGTCTCTACCATTAGCAGAGTTGTACTAGTGGTAATTCTGGGTAAAGGTTAAAAAAAAATAAATAAAAAGAAAAATAAAAAGCTAACTTTGTGCCTGTAGGCTTAGTTGGCCTCCTTGCATTTGGGTTTGTTTTTCTCGTTTTCACAAATTAAAGTAAAAGACTCTTTAAAACAAAAAAGAGTAACTGGGATTCTGTTAGACACTGAGGTACCATACTGTGTGTGCTCGATTCTGTAGGTGATTTGAAGGAGCATCTCAGTTATGAGCAGAACCGTTTCTGTGCAGGTCTTGTCAGTTTGAATTTTGTAATATTTTAATATGTGAAAGTTAACATCTTGATTTCTCGATTTCTTGTAAGCATTTTTTCCTCCCTCGTGTGGAAGAGGAGTTCAGAAGCATTTCTCTGGACAGGACCATCCCTTTATATTTTTGTAATTAGCAGTAGAACGTTTCACCTACTTTATTCTTCTGTGGTTTGACGTGCGTTATTTTTCTTCTTTCTTTCCCTGTTTTTTTGTCTCTACTCCATATTATGATTGGGACTGTTTGTTTATATTATGCCTCACAGGTCTCTATTATACCTCACTGGCTAATTCTGATCTGGCTACTTGCAAGAAGCTGTCTGTGGTGATTAGAGCGAACAGCAGGGCTTTGCTTACATGTCTCTGTTGGCTGGTGTCAAAACACTGCTATCAGAAATGACACCAGTTCTGTGGCAGATTTCTGTTGTCTTTTTTTTTTTTCTTTTTAACCAAAGGACCTGAACATGATCTGCTAAGAGGCCATCAAGCTCTTGCCATAATCACTCACATTTTAGCATAGAATAAATATCTCCAGCTTTTCTGCCAGCCACAAGGCACTTAGGAGTTGCTGAAAGGTAAGGTTTGGAGCACCTTGGGTGTAATGATGAACTTCCTTATAATGAGCTCTGTTTTAAAGAGGAGAGTGTAAATCCTTGCTGTAAGAAAACTGAAATTAAGTCTGGATAAATTGTGAATTACTTACACTGACATCAAGTTAAGCAAAACAGTCTGAGAAAAGTATTTAGATTGCAGTTTCAGTGTTTGTGCTACCTTACTTCTTTGACTTTTGCTGGCTTGGGATTGGGAATGTTTGATGTGTCAGTTTTTACAGGCACTAGGGGTTACATGAGGAGAGCAATGATGGAAGCAGCTATTGCACCACAGGCAGTTCCTGGCTGGCTGCCGCAGCTGCTAAGGAACAGGTCTCAATTGGCATAAATGTTGAAGAGCATGTGTCCGTTGGAAGTTGGCTTTTGAATGTGCTCATTGATGTGAGGGTTTATAAGGCAGTGAAGAGTACGAGGTAGATGATGATACATTAGAGGAGTTCACTGGGAGCCAGACACTCTGACACCCGAGGCCTGTTGTGGCCTTCTCCATCTGTTCTGCTTGTTCCTGCTCCTGCACCTGGCTTCTGCCAGTGTAACGGTGATGGGGCTCTGCTATGACCTGGATCTGACCAAGGGGACTGCTCCAGCTATATGATTTTTCCTTTTTTGAAGGCAAGGGCTTTAATTTACTTTGTTTTTCAAGTTAGACAAGTTCTTGATCTGATTTGGAGCACAACTCACAGATACATCAACCTAAATGAGGGAT
This sequence comes from Mesitornis unicolor, assembly GCF_000695765.1. NCBI lineage: Eukaryota > Metazoa > Chordata > Aves > Mesitornithiformes > Mesitornithidae > Mesitornis > Mesitornis unicolor. The sequence goes on along the minus strand of NW_010160618.1, from coordinate 88,516 downwards.
GGGGGGTGAACCACAGAGTGAGAGTATTGTGAAGCCAGAGCTTCCTTTTCTGTGTTGCTTTAGACAACTTACCATTCTCTCTACCTTCATTTCTCATTTCATGAGATAAAGGGAGAAGTACTTTAAAGAAGGAGTTATAAGACACCTGTTTGTTAAAATTGTTGTGTGAGCTTTTTAATTTTTGTGGAATACTCTTCAATCTTCAAGGAAAACATACTATTAAAAAACTAGATATTGCTTTCAGCTAGCTTACCACTTGCATCTTTAGGCATCGATGCAGTTAACAGTTTTAATCGTATAAAATGTCTCTTGTAGTAGAGGAGACACCCTGCACTCTTCGACACAGAGCTCCCCATGCTAGGTTTCCAGTCATCATGCCAGTAGCAGAGGTCCAAAGAAGTCAGTGATGTCCTTTCTGTTTTGAATCTACACGAAGCATTATTACCCTCTTACCCACAGGACTAGCTTAAAACAACCTCTTGTTCCCTGATATTCTGTGGCGTATCAACTACAATGGAGCAGTAGCACTGGTGAGTGAAAAAAAAAGTTTAATAGCATGAGATACAAATTTATGGAGTTAAATTGTCCATTACCTTCTTAAAACATTGTTGCAAAGCGAATGGCTGCAATACAAGATTATTGCGCTTCCTGAGCTGCACTACAGTTAAGTGAAAGTGTTGGAACTAGTAAGTGTTTTCAGTCCTAAATGTGAAAGTCCTTATTTGAGTTTAGCTTTACGTCGGTTTCCTTGTGCACTTTCTCTGCCTGATAGAGGCTGATACACCCACATATGTCTACAAACAATCCCCATAGCAATGAACTGATGGAGGCTTTTCTCTTGAAAGCTGGGAAGGGAGGGATTGATATAGCCAAGATGCACCAATACTACCAGACTCATGGAGCCATATAAACATGGGATTAGTGAAATGTGAAACTTTATGCTTAACATTTGGCATTTCAGTAGACTTCTGTTGAAAATAGGTGGTTTAGATTTTTGTGGATAGTTTCAACAAGGAGGAAAGAGGGTCTAGGCGATTAAGACTCTTGCTGTATGAATAATATGTAGCAGAGGTAATAGTCTGATAAAGATGGAGTTAAAATTCTCAGGGCCCTTAAATACTAAAATATGACTTACGTTGTATTCATGGTAACTTTCCCTTTGATGTGTCCGGCTGAAGACTTAGACTTAACCCCATCTTTGTGACTTATCTCCTTGTTAATTTGAGGGAGCTCAAGAGCAAACACTGCCAAGGATGTAGGCAGGCCATGGGAAAAGCCTTGTGTTTTGCTTTGTGCCTGCATATCTTTCTCAACATTTATTTTTGTGAAAGCTGCAATTTCAAAAACAAAATTACCTGAACAAATACTGCCAGTTGCTTTTCTTCTTGGTTTTGTTGTAGTAGCACGAACCTAAATAATTTCCCCTCAGTTCAAGAACCAGCCACCATTGTGTTGAATGGTGAGTGAGAAGTTGGAGCCAATCGCTAGATGAAACAGGCAACTGTTATTTTCTTCATGACTTTAAGTTTCAGTCCTACAAATATGGTAGGATCAAAAATGAAGAGGAATTGCAAAAACAGCCATAACACAAATCCTTAACTTCTGATTTTTGTCAGATGAAAAAGTAAAGAAATCTCTAGTTCATGGTATTTGGTAGCATTCCCAAAAGCAGACAGGAAAGATCCTGCTCTAGGTAACTAAATGAGGGCAAAAATGTAATAAATCAAGCACTCTTCTATTTCCCATCAGTGGGCACAGGGCTTATCTGTGTTAAGAATTTGGGTTTCTTTTTTGCATTGGAGCAGTTAAACTCTGATGCAACCCCTTTCTTTGACTTCCCTGGTTGTATAAAAGGCAGCGCAGTGGTGGAACCTGGGGCTGAATTAAGGCAAAACACCCTTGTGTACAGCCATACCAGTATAAGAATCCCTAGGGATAACTGTGCCTCTAAGACTTAGATATTATTGCATTATGTTAATTTTGTTCCGTAAAGTAGTGATTTTGTGGATGATTTACATTTTGTTTATAAAGTAAAAAGAAAATATTTTGATTTTGTTTCTTAGGCACCAAATAACTCAAACCTAAATCTTGCCAGCATAACAGATTAACCTTGTAATAGCATCTTTGAGACATTAATGTACACGCTACCTTATCTTGTGCTTTATCTGTTTATTTTAATATCCTTTGTGGTTGCTAGTGACGTGTTTTTATTGTAGACAGTGAGGGGTTTTGGCTCCTGTTTATTTCTCTGGTTTATCCCCATTCACTCTGTTCTGTCTTCTTGAGGAAATAACTGCATCAGGCAGAAAAAGCCAAGATGATAAGCGGTTGCCCAGATGCACGATAGGAGTCGTGTCTGCTTGAAGTGTTCAGAAAGCCTGCTGTGAGCTGCATGTACAGTTACGACTCTCTCATGGCCTGACAGTGAAAAAGGCTGATAAATGAATTGCACATTGCTGAACAAAAGCAAAATAATCTTTTTTTACCCCTTTCCAGCATAATTTACATCTCTATGACTTATGTAAAGTATTTACATAGGGTAAAGTTTAGCCATTGAAGATGCCTGTGGCATTGTATCTTGTAAGGCTTGAGTGCTTGTTGTTCATGTCACTGAGTAGAAAACTAATCAGAACATAAATTTTAGAAAGTATGGGGAGGGGGCAAGAGTGTGCCTTTTTGTTGTTCTGCTGTGTTAAATTGCCTCAAGCCAGGATCAAGCATATCCCAAAGCAGCAGAGAGGCAAAAGGCAGAAAGGAAGCGGGGTGACTGTCCTCGACTGCAGCGACTCTGCCTGTGGTGGGGATTGTCGCTCGCCGCTGCCTGCTCTGCGGGTGGCAGACGCCCACTCGCGCCTGCCGTCTTGCTGGAGATCATTGCCCACTGCCAGCAGATCGTGGAGATGAGTGTGCAAAAATCCTTCATGTACGTTGGTGTGGAAGTTGATGATTTAAAGCAGTTTATGCTAACATGGCAGGTTTTGGACTGGAAGGATGAGAGTGCTGCAATAGGGGTGGTAAACTCCTGGCGGTACCTGGTCCTGGATAGCTGTGAGGGGTAGGTGTCCTGTTGTTCCCATTTGTGCAGCTGTTTGTCAGTTTAGCTCCCACAGTTTGGAGATATATAGGAGAATGTGGAGTGTAATTCTGTGTGACACCGTGCTAGTTTCTCAGTGGGTGTTTTCCTAGATGTGACATCTGATTTGGCTTTCAGGGGCATCAAAAAGCCTGTGTGGTTTCTCTGTGAGTGATTTAGTTCAATTTTCATGCAATTCTACTTCAGTGTTCTCATGGTTGAAAAGTAAAAGAAAGCAGAAATAGGAATGGAAATCTATTCTCTTAGCTGTATCTCTCTATCCACAAAAGTGGGTGGGTGAGAAGACCTCTCTCTTCCCAGCATCAAGGAGACAGAGATACGGGAAGATCTCCCTCTGGGGCAATTTATTTATAGAAGGCAGGGAGCAGTTTGTAGTCAGGTTTAATTAGGATTTTTCAAGACCTGGTGAAGCCTCCTGTGATGTGATGATGGAGCTTGTGATGCTGAGAGCAGCTGCTGCTGTGAGAACCTCTGCAGAACTCATCTCTCCCAGCTTTAGGCAAGTTACAGATTGCCTCTGTGCTGTGCTGGCCCTGCCTGAGCAGCATGGCAGTCAGCGTGCAACTCAAGGTACCTGGAGTGCATCTCCTCTCCTCTTGAAGATATCAAATGAACCTCATTCTGAAGTGGTTAATTTCTGCTCATCAGCTGTAAAGAGAGTCCAGGGGACCAGTTGATAAAGTTACCTAGATAAATCCCACTCTTAAATGTCTGATGAACATTTTAGACATGGAACATCTCCAGCTGTTTACTGATATTTTAGTGTCTAATGTAACATCTACATTCCCCTGCAGACTGTGCCACTCTACCCATCCATGTGACATAGTACTGTAGCTGAAGTGAGCAGCAAACATTCTTACCATATACATAATACATGTGCTGTATTTTATTTTAGATATACAAATAAATTACTATTTTTATAAGCAACCATTTTCTTTCTTGACACAAATTACTTGGGTGAGCAAGGCTTCTAAGATTGCATACAGAAAGACTACTGGTTTGTTTATATTACCTCTTTTTGTGTACAGATGTGCCCAGATTTAAGATATTATAGCTATGAAGAAAGAATGGGCTAATTGTAATCCAAAAAACCAATACGACAACTATCATCTTGTACTGCTGACTGCTGTAGTAGATGTGCTGTGGATCATGTGAATGTGTGGTTAGCAAATTCTCCTTAGCACCCAGCCTGAAGAGTTGGCAAACTACAGAATAAACTTATTAATGTAAGCAATTTTTGTTTGGATGCAATGATTATAATTTGTTCTGTTGCAGAATTACATTCATGTTACATCCTGCTCTTAGCAGAGCTTATGGCAGTTGCAGTTTGTCAAAATTTGCCTTCTTTATGAACTTTGGTTTTGCTGACAAATTAAATTCAAAATTAAAACAAGAAATTTGGTTTACACTCTCTTGCTGCCAGGATCCTTCCCCAGAGATGGTTAGCCTAAGCGTAAAGTTCTCAAGAGAGACTCATATCCTCTTCTTTTATATGAGGTGTTTTAATGAGCCACCTGAAGGCACAGAGTAAGCAAAATTACTTACTTTTTTCCATCAGGATTATCACTTAGGGCAAGTGTTTTCAAACAAACATCAGAAGTGTCTTGTTATGTTTACAGTTTGGGAGAAGGGCATCCGCAGGTACTGTTTTTTTCTATGTGTAACTTTTACATCCACTTTCTGTGAAAAGCGTAGACATATTTCCGTGGCATAAAACAAACACACATGTATATGCCAGTAGAATTGCTTTTATCAAATAATGTGTGCCCTGTAGCAACCTTAATCTGGCAGCAAGGAGCACTGAGATTAAAACTAACTGAATTGATTTTCAAGGTAAATAGGTGAGGTTAAGGGACATAACAAGGGAATTTATTTATTTTATTACATATTGTAAATTATAGAAATGGTAGTAATTATTTCAAGAAACTATTTGAAGAATGTGCCGGCCTCTGGAATATTTTCCATACCAAGTGTGAGATAGCATGGCTATGCATACCTCTGGTCCTTGTCCTGCAGGCCTCCGTCTGCCTGTATTTCCTGTGCCTAGGTTTCCTGTGCAGGTATCAGGATAGAGCTGAATTATGTCCCTTGACTGGGGAGCCAGGCAGTGCTTATAGGTCTCAATGTTGAAAGCCTCTTTGTCATCCAAGGGGGACTCCGTGTTCTTTTCTTTCTGGAAGTTCCATCCCTTTCCCGGGCGCAGAGTATGAAGATTTTAGTGCTCGAGGGGATCCCAAGTGAGACCATGAGCTCTCAGCCACAGAGTCTGGTTTTGTGGCTGCGCCTGTTCAGCTGGCACTTAATCATTGCGCTATTAATCATAACTCTGCCTTTGAGATGCGGCACCACAGGGCGATGTTTGCGTGTTGTTGGAATACTGAGAGACAGGAAAACAGCTGGCAAGAGTCTTTCTGGGAAGAAAGAAAAAAAGCAAGAACAAAACAAAAGAAGGCAACAGCCAATACTTTTTTATTTTAATATTCTCACCTGCAGTGTACTCTGTACGTCTGAGTCTGTCACGGTAGCAAGAAGATACTATTACCCTTTCCAAAAGCGTAGCACGCTTGATGCAGCCCAAGGCTTGGTGAGAGTAATGCATGGTGAAGGCTCAGCCTCAGAGAAGATGATACAAGTGACTACAGGGACAAAGTGTTTGTTTAAAATTTTACCAGTCACTCATTCTGCTGCAGAAATGGCTAATTTTCAATATTCTTTTGCAATGTTTTCTTGTCAAGCATAACCTTTTTTCTTGTCTGTGCCTACTCAAAGAGTTGAAACTGGGTTTCCCCTTCGTAGGGACCTCTTTGCCATTACAATGTTATTAAAATGCAGCAGTGATCTCTGTGAGGCTACATTATATAAACAGAAGTAAGCCAACCTTTCATATATGCACATATTTTGTAATCAACATGCAATTTTACTGCATTTCAAGTAATATTTTATAGCTGTTAGGCCTGGTTTTTGGTGATTTAAGTACTTGAAAACCATAGCTTGGAGAAGTTTGTACAAATGACTGCTAAACTGCCACAATTGTGTTTAGTTTGTGTCCCCAAGCCAGATCCCCTCTCCGACAGCATGGAAGAGAAACTCCCTGGATGACTTCAAGAGGCTTTCTACACTAGTGTGCGCTTTCCTGGTCAGAAACAGCCAGACATTTAGGGTTCTCTGTAAAGGCCACCTACCTTCTAAAGTGAAAGGCAGAGGGTTTGGATTAGGAGGTTTAACATTTACAGAGAACTGTTGTGGGTGGTGTGTATTTTGATGCTCTCTATTGGGCAGAAACTCCTGGGTTTATTAGGGTCTGAAGTTTTTTTTAAACCTTTTTTTTTAACATTTACAGAGTAGACAAATAAAAATGTCAGTCCCAGAATGAGTTTAGACTAGAATAAAGCAAAATCTGCTTGCATCTCAAGCCTTTCATGCGTTCTGTGACAAGTTTATAAAATCCAGGATTTGTATAGTCATGTATGTAGCCATGCAGACATATATTTATTACTGTCCTTAAGCGATCAGTTGTGGTCATGGTCTGTGGCAGCAGGAGGTATTAAACTGAACACTGTCGTGACAGGATGAGCTTGAGACATATTGCGAATGTACATAATGTTTAACTGCTCTTCACAATCTGCTTTTCTGTTAGGCTATGCCTTTATTGGCATGGAGGCAAAATGTTATGAGTGTGATGAACAGACCAGCGCTATCAGATGAGATAGATTCTGCCTATCTGGGTACCCTGTCTCCAGGAGTGCTCGTTGGTGGGAGAAGGACTGGGCAAACAGGCAGATTCTTCCCTGGATTAACCAGCCAGCCTTCAGCAAACTTCAGTCCAAGGACTTCCAAGGCCAGAGGTTGCATTTCTGCACTTGACAACATTTGTTATAAAATGCACATAGCCAAGTTTTTGTGGGAAGGACAATAAGTTAGATTCACTTTTAGAGTGCTCCTGTAGTTGAATTATGCTTTGAAATGAGATTCTGTAGTGCTGTTTGTCTCTGTATAGCTGGTTGCCCAAACAATATCTGAACATTGAAGCTGTGTTTAAATAAGATACTTTATAAGGTTTTCAGCCCACATGTACATGTAACCACAATGTAGAAAACAGATATGAATGTTTTGGCAGATACCTAGAGGGTCGTGGTGTAGGAATTGGGAGAACAACAATGATAAAGAAGAAACGGAAAGAGAAGTGATCTGGAGGTAAGGTTCTCTAAAGAAAAAAATAATATTCTCTCCCCAGATTTAGGGCACCAGTGTTTTTGCTGTGTACATCAGTGCCACAGGTGTAAGGCTGTGGAAGGCAAGTTTCCTGTGCGTGCCATTCACCTTCTCAGCAGTTACCCCCAGGGACTGCTAACATCATTATCCGGAGGCCAAGGGATCTGACCCTCTCCCCTGAGACAGCAGTACTGTTCTCTGGCAGGCTTCCCAGGGGTGCTGGTAAGCAACACGGTCTGCACAATCTCTCTGCCTTTTGACCAGAGACAGTCAGGGTCATAGACATGAATATTATCTTTGTGATGCTTCAAGCAAGCAAACAGATAATATTTTTTTAAAAAGGAATGTTGCATGCAGTCAGTTGAATGTAAAAGCACCATATCAGATCTTTCAAGAGCTGCTCCCTTGAGGGAATGTTGTGCTGGCTCATCCATCCTGCCGGGACGGGGGCAAGGCAGGGAAGGGAGCGCACACGCATGTGCATGCACTTCAGTGTGTATGTGCACGCACATGCTAGAGTCACGGAACAGCCTCTTTTCCCTTGATGAGTCCCTTGTGTCTTCCCTCTGATGTTAACTAAGCCAGGGAACTCCTCTATTTTCGTGTATTGTAGTCCGGGAATCATGCCCTGGACATTTTTTCAGCTGAGTACATTTACATACAGGAAATCAGTGCAATGAATCCTCTTGGAACAGGATTTATACTAGACAGTTTTGCACTGATTTCAGGTATGATTTTTTTTTAAGCAACTGATAAAGAGGAAAATACAGAACACAAGTAGCTTTGCTTTAAAAACAGCTGTATAAATATGTGTTAAAATACAATGTCCTGAATATATTTACTTGCCCAACTTAAAGCAAGAATGCACTAGTATTATTGCACTTATATATGTTTTTTCCACGTCCTGTTTAGTGACGCAGTTAAGCAAGAGAATGATTTTTATTTAGATCCATCTTGAACTGCACATGAATATGAGTGTGAAGCTCTCCTCTACCTTACAGAGTACCAGCACCAGGAGGAGGAAGGGCCTCAGGAAGGCCCACAGGAAGGGCCTAGCAGGGTGGATGCAGACAAGGGTGCATTCCCTTGGGAAAGGAGACTAAGAGAAGCCAGCCCTTGGCCTGGCTGACCAAGAGGGTAACACTCTTTTAAATAAAATAAAAAACAAATAAATAAGCAAGCAGTGAGAATCTTGCTGCCAAAGTTACAAGAAAATGGAATAATTTTGGTTTATGTAGCGGTGAGTATCAGCTGGCACAAACACATTTCTGTTGGAGTTAGAAGCGGGTTTCTTACCAATAGTACTTCAGTTGTAGTTGGAGTAGTGAGAAGGACAGGCAAGTAGTTTTACTGGAGTCCGATCTTTTTGTCAAAGATGTTTTTCTGGTGGTTTTGCCTGTGAGAGCGTGGGACTGGACTCAGAACAGGGACTGGTTTTGTCCTGTGTATATTAATGTAAAGCCTGGTATATTGTACAGGATTATTGTATTTGCTATTATTTTAATGAAGGTACATATAGAGAAAAAAGTAGAGAAAAGAAAATGAAAACACATCAAGATTCCTTTGTAATAAGTCAGTCTGTCCTTCTTTAAGTTCATATTTCTCAAGTTTTCAGATTTGGCTGCAAAATCCCTGCTTCTGAAACTTGGTATGCAGCTTCCAGGCCTGAGAATAGGGGTGCCAGCCTTTGAGAAACAGGACAGAATATATTTAAGCCCCTAGTAAGCTTACAACTGTTTGCTTGGGAAATATGTGTGTAGGTGAAAAGTTGTTTCACCCTTTATTATACAAACATTTGTCTGTACTGGCTAATTTCACTATTGTTCTTGGAATTTCATTTTCACTTTAAACTTTGGGGTTTTTTTCTTTGCCAAGGCCAAGATTTTCATGATGGCACACCTTCTCCCTTCTGTCTTCTCTTATTGGTTTTCTCTAAAATCTGTGTTTTCACAGGTGTTTTCCCACAGCTTCAAAGGCTTTGTTTCTGCTCTTTTCAGCAGGGGAGGGCTGGGTGCAGTAGTGAGACATACTCATACTCCAAAATGCTCCTTTCCCGTGGGAGTGTGTGGCTTCTGCAGAGCTTGTCAGCTGAAGCAGGTTGTCCAAGAACCAGCCCTCCACTCCACGAATGAGCACATGGCACCACCTCATTGATGCCAGGACTCTTCCCCATTTTTAAAGTTTCTTCATGGCCCTCTGTTTTGAGGATTGTGCTTCTCTCAGGCTTGTAGAAGTTTTACTGTGTTCATGATGGTGCTTCAAGCAGTGAATCGGGTTGCAATTCTGTTTTCTTAGGTTCTCTAGGAAAATACAGATCTCATTCTTGTTCCGAAAAGGTTGTTGTTAGGCTGTATTCCTGTAATGATTTGTCTGGTATTGTCTCACTTCTTTCAGCTTAGCTAAAAATTAGTTTCAAACAGCTGTATTCATATGACTGTGCAACACAGAGAGCTGCGGTACGTAAACTTGACTTACTGGGTTGGTAGATGTTGAAATATTTTAAAGAAACATAGAAGCAGAGCTGTGTGTACTTTTTAATAATAAGGGCTTTCAGCTTTCTACTGTGCTTCTGTAATTTTCTTCTATCTGAAGCAGAAAAGACTGTTTCTCCTAGAAAGAAATATCCTTTGAAACGGAAAAGTAAACCTAGAACATGCTGAAGCTGTGTAGCCTCTGAAGGTTAATGGAATCGCAAGAAAAGCAATCCAGGGGTTCATCCATCTCATCACGTTACTGAGTCAGCTCTGCTGAGTCACCAGCCCTCTTACATGAATCTGCAAAGGAAACTCTGGCATCTAAAGATAGTGTGATACAGCATGAAAATTCTCCCAGACATGATCTGGTGGTTAATGGTCACTGCAGCTGTTCAGTGAGATAAACCAAAAGTTAAGCAGTGACCTGGAGACCACCAGTATAAGATTTCAGTATTATAATTAGAAGGTTTTGCTTGTTCTGTACAATTATGTCTTTAAAGTAATGCAAGAATATTAAGATTAGTATTAAGATTCAAAAACAGAAAAAAGAAAAAAGACAATTCTAAGGAAGATGTTGAATTTAAATGTTATTTCTCACAGAGTTCTTACTTGTTTTGACTGTGAGAGAGGAATGCCATGGAATCCATCTATTGTGATTTAATGCATAATATATGTACTATTACACAGGATCAAAATGAAAGTAGTTCTTGCGAGTGATAACTTTAAAGTGCATACACTATTGAGGACTATTTTCCACCCTTAAAAGATGGAAGATACTTTGTTTATCACAGAAAAGCAGTGTTTCCATGGCAGGCTGAGCCGCTGGGCTTCCCTTACACAGAAAGTATCACTCAGACTGTGTCTATACGAGGATGTTTCAGTAAAAAAATTCCCACTCTGGCTGCTAGCATTGCTGTTTTTTCAGTAATGACTATGGTGGGTGGGTTGCTGCAGGCAGGACCTTGCCTAAAACAGATTTTTGTGGTACCCGAGTTATCCACACTGCCTTTACCTATGTTACACATTTATCAATGGTAGCAGCAAGTACAGTGAAAAAATTGATTTTTCTCACTTCAGTAAACCTGAAGTGGACAGGTGCTGGTAAACTTGGTCTACAACCCGCATAAGGACCTCAGGAGCTGTGCACCGCAGCTCTCTGCGCCCGGGGTGCAACCACTTCCCTTTGCTTGGTGCTGTTCATTGAGACCTCCAGGCTGCTGCCCACCTTCTTGCTGAAGCGGTGGGCTCAGAGGGAGTCTTCTGCTTTGCTGTTGTGTGCTGTGGAACTGAGCAAACTCTTACTACCTTTTATGATCCCCTTCGTGTTACCAACAAACCCAGAACTACTGCTACTTTCAGCTACTGTCCCTGTACTAATGTGCTGATAGCTCTGGATTTGTCTTTATAAGAAGTAACTTCATAGGCCAGACCTGAGTTTGGTCTTGCTCCATGAACTGGCCAAGAAACAGTAGGAAATGCCCAGAGATGAGTACCAGAACAAGAGGTGAGTACAAGAACTGATAGGGGGTTTTCGGTTGTGGTTTGGCATTGTTTTTTTTTTTATAATTAGGTTTAATAATCAAATACATAAATGGAATCAAGCATATGCATTTATTGAGCTATCTTTCTGAATACTAGAGTTTGCTCAGGGATAAGTGTTTTTCTTCTTACTGTGAATGTGAAGACACTTGTGAGCATGTATGTGAGCGTGGACTCACGAAGAGTCCTTACTAATAGCAAATGCCAAACTTCTGTGAAAGAACAGGCTGATGTTCTTAATAATTTCTACAAAAGATTAAACAGTGTAATTCGAAGTGGAGTTTAGTTTCTCCAATAATCCTCTAAACTTGAACCAGTCAACCAAGTACGCTGACTCTCCAAACCTTGGTCAGAAACTCTGAGCTCAAGTTCTTCACCCTAACACATGTCCCTGAGCTGCTTGGCTGGATATTGCAAAGCTCTTCTGGCCTGAGAAGCAGCTCATCCTGGTACCTCATGAGTGCTGATGCTGTGTCACGGTGGCAGAGTGGTCACACTCCTTACCTTTCCACCACAGGCAGAGGAGTTGTTGCTGTAACCTGTTGCCTCAAGATTACATAGGAATGAAATAAATAATTGGATGCCTTCTGTACAGCAGAATACTGTCCAGCTTTCCTTCCTCTTCAGTGGTAAACTGTGGTCCTCACAATCCTATGGACAGGGGAACATGTTCATCCACCTATAGAGTGCTCTGGAACTGGGGCTAGAGAAAGGATTTGACTTATCTTAATAAATTGTAGGTAAATGCAAAGTACACATTTAAAATGACGGACTCTGGTTTGTTACTGTCCAGGAATGTGGTTTTACTGTTCTGAATAGCTTCATTAATGTGTCAGCTTAGTTTTCATCTAATGATCAGAAAAATGTAGAATGGTAAGACTTACTAGAAATAGAGTTGGAAACATCATGATGTCACTGTAAAAATTCATGGTGCATTTTTAGGTTGTAATCTCAGTCTCTCAAATCAAAAATACATAGAAGTGGGAAACTATCAGAGAAGAGTGACAAGGAGAGGTATGGAGCAGGTTCCCTATGAGAAATGACTAAGATGACTAGGGCTCTTCACCTTGAAAAAGCAGTGGCTGAGAGAGGATGTGATAAAGGTCTCTATTAGGAAGTGCATCTAAAAAGATGACTGTTCACTGCCTCTTAAAAGCAAGAAGTGGGGGGCAGCAATGTAACCACTAGGTGACAGATCAAAACAAATGAAAGGAAGTGGTTTCTCACATGCGTGTAATTAGACTGCAGAGCACTGTGGATGCTGCAGGATGCTGGGTATGCTGTAAATGTACAAATGGTCAAAAAGCAGGCACAGAAGTTTCTGGAAGAGAAGTCTACCAAGGACTGTTAGCTATGAAGACATGACTTCTGCTTTAGGAAGTCCCTGAGCTGAAAGTTTTTAGAAGTTATTAGAGGAGAGTGTTCTGGAGAACTTTCACTAGTTGCTCACTTTTATTTTTATAGTCTTGTTCAAACATCTGCTGTTTGGTGCTGTAAGCTAGAGTATGGAGTAGGTGGGCCTCTGATCTTGCACCAGGACAGCCATTTTTGTTATCTCTAGCCTTCAACGCAAGTTTTAATATGAAGCCACTTTGCAATTTGCTTGCTTCCATCTTTTCTCCTTTCAGAATCCCTCCGCCATATCCCCGGACTTTCTGGTGGCTCCAGCCATCCTCCCCCGGGCACCTCAAACCCTACGTGCAGCTTAGCACTGAGAGCAGAGGGAAGTCGTTGTCTGAGTAATGAGCTCGTGGCTAAGTCAGACACAAGTTGATATATGGGGTAAACACACAGATTGGAATTCTTTCATAACATCTTGATTATGAAAAGATAACCATGATATTTATATCCCTAGTTACTTGTAACACCCTCATACTGTGTGGGGGGGAGTGTTTTTGTTTTGTTTTGTTTTGTTTTATTTTTAAAGCGGCTTTCTTGTTTAATGTTTTATTGTGTGCACTTTTTAATAACAAAACTTCACATATTTTGAAAATTGTTTTGTGCCTGACTTACACTTAGGTATTAAAAAAGTCTCAGCATCACGGTTGGGAGAGATTTCTAGCAAATTCTCTCAAAATCTCTCCCAGTGAGCTCAAGAGATTGTTTTCGTGCCAGTTTGTACGTAAGTGCAGCTTGTGAGTGGAATTTTATGTTGGGTGGTGCCAAAGGTTAAGCTTTGCTGTGATAAATTGTGGTCTAGAATGCTAGAAATTTCAGGTGCTTCCTTCATAGCTGAAGCAAGAGACTGGAGAGCTCTGGGAAACTTCCCTACTTTCCAGTCTTGGTAAATCCTGGTATTACAGTAATTTCCTGGAGGTGGATGAGATTTGCCTTGATATCCATCTGTGCTTTCCTACATCACAGGACCTGTACATCCTCTCCAGTTAGCAAGCAGTGCACCTCCCTGCAGAGGTGAGAGCACTGGGTGTGTGATATAATAGTGTATAATGTAACCACAAGCTTTTTATAGCAGAGCTCTTCTTAAATGTGAAAATTTCCATACAACTTTTTTCATGCTACAGGGTGTCACATTTCAAAAGGAAGTACTATGGCAAGCCAGTGGTTAGTTTATGTGATTACTTTGAAATTAGTAAAATGATACGGTGATAAAAATGTTGGCTTTGTGTACCTTAATTTCTTGCTGGAGTGATTTCATAAGTTTAGAAGTAATTTTGTTGAAAACTACAATACTATTTTGCAGAAAGAATGTATGCTGCAATAGAGAAGATTTTTTTTTCCATTACTTGTGTTGTTTTACTGATTTCCGTAGAGTTTGCTTTTTACTGAAGGTTGAGTGATAGATGGTAACAGATTGAGCTGTTACAATGTATACATTTCATAGCTATGTATTCTTTGCTTTGTGTGTTGTATTCATGAAATGAATCCTAAGACAAAATATTTTTCCAATAGAAGAACAAAGCAAATATATAGCTATTTACAAATTATATGCATCATACTCTAAAAGCAGACATTTTAGACATAGCTTTAGTAGCTTTTATTGTTACATGTTCTGCAGAGCTGCTGTTCTGAGGTGCTAAAGCTACATTTCTTTGGAAACCTAACAATGTTGAGAATCGTGCATTTGACATATATGACTCTGGACGTCGGTCTAGATGGTTAATACTATTTCTTCATGAAGAAAACAGTACAATCAGTCTTGAGAACGTGTTCCACAGTAATCTGTTGCTTTGAGTAAGATAATTTCAAAGAAAGAGATACCAGCTGATTTTTGTTTTCTGTCTTTGAGGTTAGGGCAGGGGAAGGAATTTTACAATATGGAAGTGTGAGCTCGCAAACACAGTATTCATACAGATTGTTCAAGGGATGGTAAATGGTGCTGGTGGAGGCTCACATGTGAGTGATGAGATTACTCACTCACAGATGAAAATTCTCTGTTTGGGCAATCTTGAGGCATGGCAGAAGGTAGATCTGTTCAAATTTGGGCTTTTAGATTTGGGCTACATATTGCGAATATAGTTACTGTCCTTGAGTGGTATGCGGGTAGAGGTCAGTCTGGACTTGAGAAATTTGTTTGGTTTAGGTTTTGTTTTTTTTATATTATTATCATTATTGTGGTGCTCAGGCATTTCTTGGACACGTTACAATTTTTCACAGGTAAAACACTGCGAATGGCACTCACCCCCAGGCAAAAGGCAGCATGAGCAACTTCGTCCGTATCGGACAAAATGAGCGAACCCTAGGAAGTCAGGGATGGACCCTGTATGTTATTCCTATGGGAGATGATTCCTCGTGCTTCTGGGCAGCAGAGTAAGGCGCTGGCATGCTCTTATCCTGCAGTATGCTACTGCTTTTCCATTTGGTGGGCATTAAACCTTCTTTACGCAGAAATTATTGTTCTGAAACTTAAAATTATCCTGTTTCATAATTACAGTGCGTGTTGTAGGTCGTTGAAATGTTAAGAGCATTCAGTTAATGCAATGTACTCTTCAAAAAATGCTCTAGGCATTTTACACTTTGTAAAAGAAATAAAGACGAAGACAAATAAAATACCCAGGGAGAGCAAACAAAAAAATATGTTCTTTAATTTAAAGTGATCCAGAGTCATCTTGAGTTCATGAACCAGCACTGCCGTTTGATGTCAGCAGAACGGAGCGGAAACGTGTGGTTTGTGCGCTCACTGCTGCCATCGAGCCACAGCTTCGCGCTGGCTGAGCCTGTGGAAGGGCTACGCGGGGCAGACCACAGTGCAAACCTGCGACTGTTTGGCTGCAGGATTAAGACCCTGCCTCAGGTTGAAACTTCAGCTGCTTTATGCCATGTTTCTGTAAGAAACTGTAAGCTTCTGCAGCGTTTTGTATCTCGAATGGTGACAGACCACGATTAACGAAGAAGTAGGCAAGGATGTCTCCTGCTTCCACTGTGCCAGATAGCCATTTCATCATAGGAGGGAGGAAGAGAAAAAGCACGCTACGTCCTTGGAGAGAGAAGAAAGCTGCTGCTGGAAAAGAAAAAAAATAACATTATTGCCTCATGTTCCTTTAGCATGTGACCAGTTACGGCAATTGCTGATTGTCTACATACCAGGAAAAAAAATGCCCTGTAGTATAAAAAGTTCACAGTCTCTACTTCAGGTCATAACAAATGACCTTTCCTCTAATGGCAGCTATTAAGGAAGTCGACGACTAATCCAACATTTAAATATACTTTGCTGAGCAAGAAGAAAATCAGAGAGTACAAGAGAGGGTTGGGGTTTGTTTTTTTTTAAGTTTGTAGTGAACTTTATTTTCTTTCCATTCTCTCTGTGTGATTTGCTGAATGAGATGATGTCTCTCATTCTTTGAAAATAAGCTTTTACATCTAATGAAGCAGATAGAAAATCAGAGATTTAAGAGAGGTCACAGAAGACTTGAAATGCCCATTTAACACTTCATCTGTTAAGAGGATGCTACAGAGTCTACTCTGGATCCTATAGAGCCAGGCTACTTCGGGCTGTAGAGAACCTGCAGCAGAAGAACAGGTGCAGAAGGTTGAGGTGATCAGTTATGGTGTCTCAGGCACAGGGGCAGTGCATGCAGCTCAGGACCACAGGGACTTGTTTTGGTTTTCTTTCTTCTTACCCAACTATTGCAGCTTGGTTGGCTTTCTTTGCCCTGGTCTGTATTTTTCAAGCAGACAAAAGGAATTAAGGGGCGCTTGTGTGTGTGTGTGTGTTTCAAACATGGTTGTCTTTGTTGCAAAGAAAATAGTATGAGCAATGTATAATGGCAATGCAGAGTTTTCTGCCATTAGGATGATCAAAATTCTTGTTCTGCGGAGCTTGTTTTTGCTGAGCAATACTAGGAAGAATTTCTGGAAAAGGACAGAGTTTTCATATTATATTAATAATTCTGTTCTTCATATTGAAGAATATCTGTATGAAACTTGGACAGAATATATAATATATCTTTGTTATTTAGAGGAAATATACATTGTTTTTATATATATTATATATTTATATTAATATAAAAGATTACTATTTAGCCATCCACTTGTACAAAAAGCAGTGAGCTTATTACAGACTTTTTTCTTATTTCTTTCATTTCAATTGGTTATTATTTCTATTTATTGCTGGTTCTTTTCGTTTTCTATTGGGAGGAATCTGTTCACTGAGAAATAGGGGAGATTTAAGTAGACTGCTGTGATTATTCCTCAGACCTAGCTGAAGAGTTACTGGTAAGTCTGTGGACACATATGTAGGTCTAAAATAAATTATTCATTAAGGAAAGTGTTTTTAGTGAACTACCTGTAGATGAGAAATGGGGGCTTCTCCTGAAAGCTTATGTATGTCCCATTTTCCTTTGTGTAAATGCTGAGTGGGCATTAATTTATGCATTAGCTGTGTGAAGATATGATGAAAACAGAGCCGAGAAAGCTCTTAGTGGTTGCAAAAGTACTCGAGGCGTAGAATGCATAAGCATAGCAAAACCATGGTATACGTAATTTGAGTGTCAGTAAAAACTACCTGCCTCAAAAAAAGAAAAAAAGCTGATCACATATCGGCACAGGAAAATAAAAATAAACCCATAAACCTCAGAGTTCCTGCGAATGATTTACTACTAACGTCAGTATTTTTTGAGAGAATGAGATGATTTAGATCAAGCAAACATTCTTCTGACATTAGTGACGTAACAGTCTCGTGTTCAGAGAGATTTCCTGTTTACTTTGGGTCTGAACACAGACATCTCAAGTAAGTAGGTGCTAAAATTTTCATTCCACATCTGCATATAAAGACAGCTCAAACTGTTCTGAGATCTGAGCAAACTTTATATACATTTTTGTTCCTTAGAAAAAAGGGGTGACAGTTTTAAAAACTCCTAAGATCAGAGATGTCTTGGTTTGCTGACCAAGCCAATTCCTCAGTTTTAATCCTGTAATGCAGAAAATGATCAGGCAATGTCACTGTGGCAGCCTTGTGCGCTGCTGCTGCGCTTGTCTTAGCTGGGACCTTTATTAGCAAATTCACCTGGAGCCAAGGCACTCAGTGTCCCTTAGGGGTGAATCACTGCTCCCTACATCTGAAGAGCTCATGGGTGGCAGTAAGGCATCATGGTGAAGTTCTGTACTTAGTTTTATGCTGTAACTTTTTACAAATTTTCTATTTCAAATCATAACTCCCATGAGTGTTCACATATAGAAGCAATACATCTTTTTTATAATTTATGTGTATGATTCATAGCTTTAAGTTGCAAGCTTAGTTTTAAATGTACACTTCTTTTCTGAAAGGCAGAGATCAACCTCCTGTTACATTATTTTCCTAATTATAAAAAACCGGGATTATATTTAATAACTTGCTGCAACTCTTCCTATGCCTTTTGAATCATAGAATCATAGAATCGTAGAATACCAGGTTGGAAGGTACCACAAGGATCATCCAGTCCAACCTCTCAAGGTAAAAGTACAGTTTAAATGAGATGAGTCAGCACCCTGTCAAGCTGACTCTTAAAACTGACCAATGTAGGGGAATTCACCACTTCCCCTGGGAGATTGTTCCAATGTCTGATTGATCTCATGGTAAAAAAATTTATTCTGGATTTCAATCAGAATCTCTCCAGAAGCAACTTGTGTCCATTACCCCTAGTCTTTTCCATGTGACTGCTTGTGAAAAGGGAGTCTCCATATTCTTGGTGGCCACCCTTTATGTACTGGTACATGGTGATTTTGAAAATATGGATGCATTAATTTCCATTTAGCTGCCCACTCTCTAGAAAATGAAGGAGTCTGTTCTAAAACAAACCATAATCAAAATCTTGTATGGACTGAGATCAGAAATAAGTATTTTCAAGTGTTGGGGGTGGATGGGTGTGTGTTTTACTTTGTTTTGCTTTTTCATTTTTGTATGGTTGCATTTTGACAAACAGTGTCGTATATGTGAAAACTTGCTTCATCTCCAACTGCTGAGTAGTCTATGAGACTGAAGTCCTGATGTTACTAGTGAACTCAGGTCAGCTCAGCTTTGCTGCCAAGGCAGGAGGCCTTGTTTTACTCCCAAGCAATAAAAATCTAATAGTAGGAAAACACAGCCTGCAATAAAGTCACTAAGTGAATTTTGTTTCTGTTTTGATGGTCTCTAGAAAATGAGATAACTTATTTGTTTTTGTTAACTGACTTCATTAGATTTGTATCCTGTGAGTATAAAAAAGCGTATTTCTAAATGTATGATTGTGATACTAGCATATGAAAAAATCCCAACATTGAGACATGCTTTGGCATTAAATTATTGTGTGTTTAGAGATTCTGCAACCATTACCTTAACCTGCTAGGTGAGAAATTGCTGTATGTGAAGCTGTTTGGGAATTTACATTGGCACTGGAAACCAAAACTGGATCTTGGAGAGCACATTTATGACAGCAGCAAATGCACAAGCAAAATAATATATGGCATATTGTAGGAAAAGCATAAAATTTTGCTTTTAGAAAAAGAGAGGAGAAAACGGGAAGGAATGGCTTGCTTCTGGCTTCAGCGAGGATGAATTCAGGTCACTGGGAAGCACTTACCAGAGAGGGATGTACCAGTCTGCAAGGACCAGGCTGGGTCCAGCAGAGCCACACTCTGAATTAATGCAGAGCAGGATTCATAATCTTTCATTCAGGGCTTTTACCTCAGTACGTAGGGGTTCCTGGCGCCCTCGGTTCTGTGCTGACAATGCTAAGACGCCAAATAGCGTTTGTGTGAAGCCAGATGGGGTTCACAGAGCTCACCAACTCAGCTGACTCCCAGGTCTGAGTTGTTTCTGGATGCAATGGAGCTCTACTCACTCCAGGGTTGATCCAAGTTGAACAGATCTGTGGGGTGGGTTATTTCCAATTTGGAGAACACACCTTTGAGTGTTTTACTGGTAACTAAAATGAAAAAAGGAAGAGAAACACAACATATATTTTAAAATAGTGCTTATTGGTAGTTTAACTTATAACAGATTTGATGCCACTGAAGTTATTTTTTTTCCAGGCAAAAACTGCTTCTCAAAAATGCAGATGTTCCTGTTATCATGAATACATATTTTAGTCAGAAGGTGCTCCTTGGTGAACATTCTGAAACAAGAGAGAAGACATACAGCCTTACAAAGATGCTTATTAGGAAGAATATTATATCTTTGGCACAGACATTCAGCCTAGATGACCTCGATGATGAGTTATGCCAGGAATCTTCAGAAAATCAGGTAAGTTCCATTTGGTTTGCAGTTTAGCACTTGGTAAGAAGTTGGTGAGCAGATGTTTGGAAATCATAACAAAAACAAAAAGTCTAAATTACTGACCTGTTCCGTTTCCCCTTTCATTTACCCAAGGCTGAGTAACATGCAGTGTTTATTTTAATAATATTTTCTTAGTGGAGGCTTTGGGCCCATCCAAATGCTGAACTGCTGTGAGGTTATTTTGCTGAAGTCTCACTACTGTGCTACATAGTAATTGTAGCTTGAGTTTTCATTGATTTTTCTCTTATGCTGTATAGCTGAATAGCTAAGCTTTATTTTAAATAGAATCTGGTTTCTGCTGACTCACTAAAGATAGTACTTTAAATAAACATTCCGTTTTCACACTCCTATTTCTTAACTCACTTCCTAATTGATCCTGTCCTTTCTTTAAAGCATTAACTGGTAACACCACCCCCTTTTTCCACCCATTCAATTTGTTTTCTTTCCTATTTTGGCTATGTTTATATTAAAATGACAACTGACTGTGCATGTCTCTAGCTGTGATTGTACAAGCTGGAGTATTTTGAAGGATCTGGTTTTCTGGTAGTATGTGCCAACACTTATCGAAAGTAAGGCTCTTGTAAAGGCTTTATATTGGCCACCCAAAATCATTCTTAATACTCAATACTTGAGAAGCTTGGCCCTACATTTTGAAGAACAATATTAAGTGTCAATCTTTTCTATTTGCCTTATATATAATTCCCATTATAGGCCTGGGAATGCGAAAGTTTCTTAAATCATATCCTAATCTCCATTCTTGCTTCAACTCTACCTTGTAAAAAGCTTCTACTGTGGTATTCGAAAACCAGAACAATTTACTTGTTCCTCTTATGGCTCCTAATAAATAAAACCACTTCATTTAAAACTCGGTCGACAAGTTTTATTGGAACTTCTTTGTAGACAAAGGGTAGTGTCTTACCACAATTTTCTTTTAAGTACTGCAAATTCTCCTTCCCTACTTGGTGGATAATACATAATGGCACAGTCTGTAGTACTCTGAAGATCTTTCCTGGCGCCCAGCTTTTTATAAAAATAGGTTTCATCCTGAAAATAGAAATTTGGCTTGTGCTGGGAAGGAGCCAATACATATATATATAGACCATGCTAGTCTATACTTGCACATAATTTTTACTGAGAGAGAGATTTATTTTAAAATTAATTAAATTACACATTTAGATTAAGACAAAATCTAGCATAATTTTATTTGTAAAATTTATTTTGAAAGTTTGGAATATTTTATTTGTAAAATATGTTTTGGAAACAGTGAAAGAATAAATTAATGCTTGTAATTTTAAAGTTTTCTTTTACATTGAGATGTATAGGCCTGAGGACTAACTTACTGTTCTATAAAACTGGACACCTGTTCATTTTCAGCTTAATCTAAAAGTCCAGAAGCAGTCAAGATGGATTTTTCCTGTTTTTTTAGAAGACGAAGGAACAGAACATCAAAGTACTAAAAATGAAACTCAGTTCAAGGGGAAGAATCATAAATATTAATATCAATTCTGTTTTCCTGCTGGTGGCACCCTCATATCTCATGGACTGAGTTAGCTCACTCCAGAGCACCAGTTAAATGCAGAAGAGCACTGTGTGCTTGACTCCCTTGGATGGTCATTAAAAATCCACAATAAATACTGGCCGTTAGTACAGCTGTTAGTTAGTTTAGGTGCTGTAAGTATTTTGAAACTGATTTTGCACTTCTTGCAGTGACTTTTCGTGCTGAAATTTTACTCTTTATCGCTACATTGTTTCAAGATCCTGTGAAATGCGTCTATTAATGTGTTTTCCTTCACCAGGTTGCTTGTGCTCCACAAATCCATAACAAGTGTGATTCAAAACAGCATCCTTTAGCACAGAATGCTGTTAATGATTCACTGCTTGAGATGGTGGAAAGCCAGGGAGCAGTGGGATGGAGAGAAGCGCAGGTACGAGTCGTTATCCAGAGGGTGTACTGTTTGCCTGCAAGAGAAGCTTACAGAAGCCATGTTCAAGGAAAGAAGCCTCTTTGTGCAACACCCATCATAAATCCAGATCCACCAAATGTCAGGTGAGTAACAAAATGCATGAGAATTTTGCAGTTGAGGTTGTGATCTGTGAGAAACCAAAAAGGAGGGAGTTTGGAAATGTCATTCTTAGTCACCAGCTCATAGGGAATAAGCATGCTCAGCAAGATGCAGGGCTCTTTATTAAAGTGCTGTAGAGTTTTTTTAATAAGTATAGTGTGACACAGAAATAGTCCTGTCCAGAGGAGAGAAGGGTCTGTCTATGGTTCGTGTCATCAGCAGATGACGGGAAGACTGAAAACGAATTTGTTAATGGGAGGTTAATTTAAAACCAGTGATGATCATTGACATCTTATACTCTTCCTTGAGTTTCACAGAATAACTGTTACTTCCAGTTTGCCTACTTCAGTCTTCAGCATGCTCTGCTAGTAAGTTATGCTCATAGAGTGGTCTTTTGAAACACAAGAGAAATACATAGAGAAATGGAGAAATGTAAGGCTTTTCTAAAATGGGGATTTTGCACAGATTCCATTAGAGAAACATAGGTGTACACATGCAAACTTCCATTGTGAAGGCACTGGAAAAAGCTCCTGTTGTCTTCTGGTAATAGAGAGGTCATAGCAGTTCAGCTTCTCTGAAGTAAAAAGTCATCTGGTGTCAAAACATTAATGCCAATGCAGAAGCCTTATGCACAAAACCCATGGAGCGCACAGCCTTAGGTCAATGGTTTTATCCTCTTCTGTTTTAGTCTTTGCACCCTAACACTGATGTGTTGTCAGTGTAGGTAATCGAGAATGGGACCTTGCTTTCTTA
The DNA here is from genome assembly GCF_000695765.1 of Mesitornis unicolor. Lineage (NCBI taxonomy): Eukaryota > Metazoa > Chordata > Aves > Mesitornithiformes > Mesitornithidae > Mesitornis > Mesitornis unicolor. The sequence goes on along the minus strand of NW_010160618.1, from coordinate 65,692 downwards.
AGTACAAAAGATATGCCATACACAGTCTGGCTAGTACTTAACTGGTGAATCCTTTCCTTCTCCTTTTATGATCCTCAAGGTCCAAGACCAAAGACTGATTTCAAAGCCTTGCTAAGCAATGCTGCATCTGAGATCACTGTGTCTGTTACTGAATTTCCTTCCTTTGGTTTTGCACTAACTTTTGGTTCATGATGGCTTAAAATTTTAAAAGGTAAAATACATACGATTTTGTTTTCACTCAGAAACCTTATTAAAGTGGCAGTGCTTATATAAAGCTTCAAAGTGCAGCCTTTCAGGGCATTAGGATATCTATCTTCCTGCAGAGTTTAGAACCTGAATGGAGATGTGCAATTAGTTTAAAATGTCCCATTGAGAACTCTCCCAATGTAATTTGCAATAGGCTTTGAAACTGATTTTTCAAAGGTCTGAAGAATTTGAGTTCCTCTAAGCCACCCTGCTGGTGGGTGGTAGCACACTCACAGGTCCTTCTTCCTGAGCTTTTGAAATACTGGAATTCTCCCAATTTTTCCACCTTGTAAGCCACTGGATAATTTACAGCACTCACTGATCAACAAAATTCATCCAAGAGGAATTTAGGAAGATTGGTCTTTCCTAAAATGCAAGCTTGGTCATCCCCCACAGGAAAGTAATCATCAACAGTCTTGTCCCCAGTATTTCCTAAAAGCTCCTTTACTTGTAATAGTTACATTGACCTTAACTTGCAATTTTTTTAAAAAAGTAATTCGAACATCTCGTTGTGTGAACTCCTTGCTTTATATTTAATTCATTCTTGCTATAATATATATTTTTTAATAAGTGAAAGGAAAAGTACTTTACCAGCCCCACATCAAGATGTGATTTTGAGGACAGTATTCCTCTTTGTAGATTAGCCCTTCCAGGGGGCTACTTTGGATCAAAAGTCAGGGCAGCTGACAGTCTACATTATTCAAGCTGATTTTTATCAACATCGATCCTCGCGGAGTTCAAATCATAGAATCACAGAATGGTTTGGGTTGGAAGGGACCTTAAAGATGATCCAGTCCAGCCCCCTGCCATGGTAATGATAATACCATCTCTGTATTTCCTTTCCAACTTTTAACCAAAAGTATACTTAACTTCCAGTCACACAACTTGAGGTAGTTAACCTGCCTGAGCCCACACCCTTCACAGGAATGGGCTGAAAGAAAACAGAAATCTGAGATTGCACTTCTTATGTCAAACTTGAAAATAGAAATAAAATAAAATAAAAAATGAGAGTCTGTTGCTTCTGAGTACATGCTGTAGCTGGGTATTCTCACCTGCAGTTGTTAAACTGGCCTCTCAGAAGTTCCTCAAATTTTATAGATGTTCCAGCTCAGAGAAGAGCTTGGTTGTCATTTGCAGCTATCAGACTGTCTTTTGGATCCTGAAGAGAAAAATCAGCCCACTTTCCCTTTTGCAAAGAGAGGGAACACTTCTTTTAAAGACTGAGAAATGGAAAACACCTCATGCTGCTTTATCAGCTGCTATTCCATGGCTGATATGCATCCACATGAGACTTTCCTCCTCTGTCAAAAATGTCTGTGTCTGTCACCTGATAGTGAGCAAAAGGGTCACACGCCCTCTGGCAGTCCTTTGAACCAACTGATGGCTCATTCTTTTGTAATTAAAAACCCCTCTTTTTTTCTTTGTAAACTTTTTGAAAAGTAAAACTGCCATGAAAGCAACGTTTGACTTTTATGAGGCAAGATGAGTTAGATAATTCATTGTTCCGTTAACAAAAGTTTCTAATTAGATATCAAGGTAGATGAATAGTTAATTGCTTTGTATTTTAGACAGGCTGTTTTATTGTATATTTTCTTTTGTAGCACTCCACAATAACCTAGATGTTGTTGCCACAGGAAAGCATGAAAAACACAGTAAGCTGAAAAGAGGCATGAAATTAAATGTGGAGCAGGGGAAGTGATGCATTTTGTTCAAGGCATCCAGTTTCTAGAAAGAACAAATTGTGAGAGAAACCTCTATTTTCATTGTAAGGAAATGGATTCATTTAATTGGTTAAAACTAACACTAGCAAAGCATAGAAATTGTGGTAATGCCTATATGTATCTAGCTTTTATTGTTCATAAATACACATATATAGAATATGGCCTTTTACTGATAGACGTCTGATGAGTTTAAGTCTGTTCAGCTGAAGTATTTAAAGCGTTTTCTGAGGATGCTGAGAAATCATTACAGAGACTGAGAGGTTCTCCAGCTTCTGTCATACGTAAATTGGTCCCATATTCCCTATATTATTGTCAAATCAATTGCCTTTCCCCGCTGTAATTAACTGCTCTTGCAAATGGACTTTTCATGCTGAAGAACTTTCATGGGGAAAACAACAAAAAAAAGAAAATATGGCTTGCCATGACTGTCTGCCCATTTCCAGAATTCCTAGCATACCTTTTGCTGCTTTTTCCTTTCTGATGAGAGAGATACTTTTGCTAATGATGCAACACATGTTTGTCTAAAGCCGATTATTTTGGCTCTTTCTGAAAAAGTCCTGGCTTACATATACGAGGATCCCAAAGAGACTCCTGTCAACCTGAGGAGCTCACTGGCGCTGAGGTGTCTGACTCACTGCGTCGGCCTTGTACTTTGTGTTCCTGGGATAAAGCAGTGTATAATTTGGATTTTGCTCTTGCCAGTATCTGTTTGTTTTGAGCAGGCCATGTGAGTTCAGTAAAAATTAGAGCTGGTCAGTTTTATGCCTTAAAGGACAGGGCTGGTTGTGTGGTAGGTGGTAAAACTAAAATAGATGCATTTTTAGGACTATTAAGCAGTTAAACTGGTCAGAGCACTTGAAAGATTTGAGTGAGGATTCTGGACAGAAAAGGGTGTTGTCTATTAAGAAGGAAAAGCTAACCACTGCTAATATAAAACAATGCTAGCTATAGCTGTGAATCCACATCTTGAAATCTCTGTGGGTGACTACAGAAATTTTCCATTCAGTTCATTTGGCGTAGTTTTGACCTAGTTCCTACCTGAAAGTTAGCACTCTAGCCTGCTATGACTTTCTATTGCAAGAACAAAAGACAGACAGTATATTTACTTAAAAAAATAATGTGATCTGCCTCTATACACTAGCCTTCCATAGTTCTTCCAGTTTTGCTCTGTATTTTGTTCTCCATTTGCCAGATCTTAGAGCAGTGGAAAGGCCTGCTACCAGGCAGGCAGATCCTTGGGGAGCAAAATATTTAGAAGAGCTGAGGGTTTATTTGAGTGGCTGGAAGAAATACAAATGTGGAAAAAGTCACATTTCTCTTTTTGAGCAGGCCCCCAGAAACATGATAGTCAGTTGCTGGGATTCATTATGCTCTAGCAAGTTGTTACAAGTGTCTAAGTAGTCTGTTCCTACGTAATTCTGTGTAAAACAGTTTTATTGGCAAGTGGTAATCCAGTAAAACGAATTCATTTCAAAGTTGGATTTCCTTTTTTCCTCTTTTTTGTCATCTAATGAACTTTGCTGTTTATCTTAACAGAAATCTAGTCAATGGGTTAACTTGTGTGGCAGCATGCACAACTACAAGTTGAGTGTCAGGTGCTGCAACTAGCATTCCAAGGAGGTGGGCTAATATATTGAAAAGTCACCCTTCTGGTATGGAAAACCTAGCTTAAATTTTATAAAGCATATTGAAATAAACAGCAACAAAAGAAACCCTGGAGGTCTTCGTATTTGAAAAGAGCCCAGATTGGAAAGGATTGTCGTGAAAGATCCATGTTCACAGATGCTAACATCTGTCAGAATGTTTTTTGTGGCTGACTTAAATCTGTTTACAGCATTCCATTTGGTTTTTGTGTTTTTTCAACAAAACATTTTTAATGGAATGGTCATAAATGCAAGTTTTAAAAAATTACATTATGTTTCTGGGATGTGATTTTTCAAGTGGGAAATAAACAGGAAATAGGTAACTGAAGTGCAGTAGTGAGTACTCTGTAAGCTAGAAGTTTTCTCTGATTTCTCCTTTTCAGATTCTTCTCAGAAGTGAAGATACATGCTTTTCATATTCTTGCAGAATAGTCTAATTGCTACTTGACAGACTTGTAATGGTTCTCCTGACAACTTTGGTTCAAGGTCTAGTAACCTGTTTCTGCTTTGAAGTCTCTCTTTTTTTTCTCTCTTTTTTATTCACAATTAAGACTCCCTGACACTTCAATTATTCCCTTTTACCTCCATCCTATGCTATTTGTAGTTCTCAAACTGGAGCCACCAAAACAGAAAGTAAGGATGAATGGCTGTTGAAAAAACAGCTTTGGTGTCACATTGTCCAGCTGAGACATGAAATTGTATTACATATTTAACACTGTAGCTTCCCCATGCTGTTGCCCACATAGCCCTGAAAGTCTGTTTTCTCTGCTGCTGATGCTGCAGATGGATAGATAGAACTTGGGCTTCTTCCACTGCCACTGTAGTAAAACAATTTGTTAATTTGACTTTACTGTTTATTTTTCAGTGCTAAATATTTACATAATCTTATTCTGTCCAAGGGCAAGGTGAAAGCACTATTATCTGATATACTCTGTACCAAGGAAAAAAAGGACCCCTCATCCTACACCACTGTTATTCAGCCCTGCACTGGGAATTGGGGATTAAATTATTTGCCATTGTTCTAAAATGTGTCAGGGCAGTGGCAAAAGCTGCTGATCTAGAAAAGAGTCTCAAGAAGACAGTAGCCAGCATAGACCACAAGTGTGACAGAGACTTAGTCTCTTTGGGAAGCAAATGGGCAGGAACAGCAACCAGCTGTCAGACAGCCAACACTGTGTGTGCAGGCTCCTGTATGCATCTAGCAAAAAGGAGACACGGGTTCCTAGCTTGTATTTCCTTCATGCTCAAGTGCTTAGACTGACCAGGAAAGTGCCCATATCACAGAAGATAGTTACCCACACTCTGCACCTCCCTGCCCTGAAACCTTTTGTTGGTCAAGAAGTAGGAGTAGCTCTACTTTCTGATGTATTCCCCATGACAGAGAAATTGCAGAGATACGTAAATAACAGAGAGATAAAAGGTATGGAAGCATCATTATGCGAATTTGTGTATTCATGACCACTTACCTTGTAAGCATACCTCTTCACACCTCTCACATCTGGTGATTGCTTTAAAAAGCTGGGGAAGCTTTATTGCACCTGAGCACCTCATTTCCCACTGCTGTCTGTTTTATGGCTGTATTCACCCGACCGATCATTTTCGAGGGAATATGTGAATGGGGGAATGGGAAGAGCAGTGTGGTCCCCTCTATGCTGTCCCATATTGCACATGAGTCTAGGGAGTAGAAAGCGAACAATTTGAAAAGGTAATTTTCCCACCCTAGAGCCCCAATTGAGGTATGTGCTGTTGTATGTTTTCTGGTTTAACCCAGGAATAGTAATTTTCCAGCACCTGTTATTTGTCAGTAATTACTCTAAAATGGTCTACATAAAAGGTAGGTCTCTTCATTTTGACCTTTATTCTCCTTAAATTTTTGTATCTCTGAAAGTTATGTGATTGACAGAACTGAGAGCAGGAATCCTCCATGTGTGTTTTACACCTCTACCTTTCACTGACGACATTACTTCAGTCGTGACCTGGAGGAAGTGTTAAAATTGTGCTGGAGCTCTCTGAACCTTTTATAAAAGCCAGATTGTGTATCTGGGCTTTGTTTTCCTGCTGCTATTGTACAGAAGGCAAGGACCATGAGCAGTGATAAACATTATAAATGGACACATGCTGAGCTAACATTTGGGAGAGAAATTTAACCACCCAATATTGCGCATAATTTCTGTGCAACTTGGGCAGGTAAACACTCTTTGTATGCGCAGCCTTAAGTATCTGCATAGGTCAGGAGTTGCAGAGCTTTGAGACCTCAGAGAAAGTCAGGAAAAAGGAAGACATTGCCTTGGTTGAAGAGGATTGGGTTAGAGAACAATTAAGTAAACTGGACATTTGCAAATCCATGGACCCCAATGGGATGCATCCACGAGTACTGAGGGAGGTGGCAGAGGTCATTGCTAGGCCACTCTCCATCATCTTTGAGAAGTCCTGGAGAACAGGAGAGGTGCCTGAGGTGTGGAGGAAAGCCAATGTCACTCCAGTCTTCAAAAATACTTAAGAAGAAGGACCTGGGTAACTACAGACCAGTCAGCCTCACCTCTATCCCTGGAAAAGTAATGGAACAGCTTGTTCTTGGTGCCATTTCAAAGTATGTCAAGGAAATGTGGGTTATCAGGAGTAGTCAGCATGAATTCAACAAGGGGAAGTCATGCTTGACCAATCTGATAGCCTTTTACGATGGCATAACTGGATGGATTGATGAGGGGAGGACAGTGGATGTGGTCTACCTTGACTTCAGCAAGGCTTTTGACACAGTCTCCCATGACATCCTCACAGCCATACTTAAGAAATGTGGACTGGATGATTGGATAGCGAGGTGAATTGGAAACTGGCTGAAGGGTAGAACTGAGAGCTGTAGTCAGTGGGACAGAGCCTACTTGGAGGCCCATGTCTAGTGGTGGTCCTCAGGGGTCAGTACTGGGTCCAGCTCTGTTCAATAGATTCATTAATGACCTGGATGATGGGACAGAGTGTACCTTCAGCAAATTTGTTGATGATACAAAGCTGAGAAGTGGCTGACACATCAGAAGGTTGTGCTGCCATTCAGTGTGATCTGGACAGGATGGAAAGTTAGGTGGGGAGAAATTTAATGAAATTCAACAAGGGCAAGTGGAGGGAAGAACAACCCCGTGTATCAGTACAAGATGGGGGCTGGCCTGCTGGAGAGCTGCTCAGGGGAAAAGGACCTGGGAGTCCTGGTGAACAGCAGGATGACCATGAGCCAGCAACGTGTCTTCTCCTGTACAGCAGCATCATCCTTACCTAGGAAGATGGCTTAAAGGAAACTGTCATAAAAGTGTAAAAATATTCTGTGTTTCTCAGTAGTTTCCTTACTGTTGTAAACCAAGGGCATCCACGTGCCTATGAGTGCCTGCCTGGCAGGTGGGGTACAGTCCCTTCCACAGCTGTGTAGTCATAGTCCCGATTCAGCACGTGCTGCAGGAATTCCACCAGCATGGAGACATCACTGCAAGAAATGCACTGTTAGTGAGGTGGGATAAGAGACTCCCCTGGAGTCTCAGCTTCACAGAGGTGGGAAGTGTGGTTGGAATCACAGAAGTAGAGTCTCAGACAAGGGAGTACATGGTACATTGTGGGAGAAGGGGATAATGCGTGGAGCTGAGGTCCTCATACGAGGAATATGAGAATGGTCTTAAGGTATTAAAATACCATTTTGTGCGCGTTACCCTTCTGTCTGCTCATTAATTTCCCTTGAGCCTATGTAGTTCCTGCTATGGATTTCCTCTCCGAGGCAGCAGCTTTCACCTCTACTGAACTCAAGTATGATCTAGTCATGACAGCTACAGATGTCCTTGTCTTTGTCCTGTAACTGTGGAATTATGCATGTTCCCCTGCTTCTGATCAAATGCCAAAAATTGTAAATTCTTTCACATGAGGAAAAATGTGCATAATTTCTTTATTAATTTGTTTGGAACAAGAAGTTGTCACATCAATGTAGAGGTATAAAGTAAATTACCTTAGTAACTTAAAGTAAATGGGAAGTGGAAGAGCTTGTTAGCAAAAACATTAAGTGCCTAGTCTTTGCAAAAATGTTTTAAATTTCTTTATTTCTATTTAATTTTAAGTGTGTATTTCCTTTGGAAGGGAGCTGAAAACTGCCAGAACTTTCTTCCTGCAGCCTGGACTGCTTAGTTCTGATTAAGAGTATCTGTGATAGGAACTCATCTATACCTCAGTGCTTCCATGTATCTGAGTCATCATCCATATTTGGACTGTCAGTGTAGAAGTGTAGCAATAACATCCTGTGAAAACAGACATTTGAAGTAGATGCCTCAATAGTCAGGAAAATCAGTGGCTCTCAAACTGCTTGCACTTCAACAGTGTAAGGGGGGAGTGACTCTGTTAAGGTTGTAGATTTGTAAGAAATTAGTTGGAAATCAGATTATACGTACCAAGGAGAAGGGGAAGAACTCAAAGCAAAAAGAGGTGCCATAGCTGATCTAGAGGTTGTAACTTCAGCAAATCAACAAACTGCAATTGGGTAATTTATTTTTAAATGCTTGCAAAGAGTTGCGCCATGTTGGATAACATCTGTGTGTTAGATTTAGGAAACTCCTAAATAGGTTAGATTAGAATAGAATAGGTTAGATTCTGTTCTAACCTTTGTTTGATCCCCGTTAAATACATAGAAGCTGGATTTGGGGGTGACCCACCTGGTTGCACTTGCTGTTTGGGTAGTGCAAATCAGAGGAAATTAAAAAGTCTTGCATTGAGCAAAATCATGGGAATGAAGAATCAAGATATTTGGAAATAAGGTATGTTTTTATAAATGTACTTTAGAGTGTTTCTAAGCTTTTTGGGTGAAGAACCCAGAATTTCCTGTTCAGCTTCATGTCTAAATGGATTTCCTTTAAAAAAATGAAAAAGCAAAAAAGCCAGGTATGATTCTTACTGGTTGGACTTAAGAAGCTGAAGTTTTAACATGCACATGCTGGATTCTGAAATGGAAAATACATCTGACAACCAGCAGTACTGCTACATGCTTTATGTGCTTCTAAGGGAAGACTCCTCTTTTTCCTTTAAAGTGGGCTAGTGTTCATACAACACCAGTGTATGTGACATTTCTTAGGAACCAGCAAATACAGGACTAGGAGAATTGTGATTTGCCTAGCGGAATGGGTAGCAAACCAGCACGCCTGCTCTCCCAGCGAAGACCTGAAGGGTTTGTCTCTGTCTCAGCTCACCTGCTGGAATGCATAGAAGCAGACGGTGACAAAGTAACTGCTTTCAAGATAAAAGCAACTATTTTAAAATAGCAGAAAAGCAGTCCAGTAGTCAAAGAATAATGAAGAATGTGTGTGCGCGCAGTGCAGCATGGTTGAACAAAAATTGCTGAGTATTGTAGCACTTCAGTATCCTGATGTTTTGGTCTGAATTTTCAGCCCCAGATTTGCATGCATCCTTTTTTCCATTGAGTGGAAATAGATGGGTTTTTTTCCTTTTCTGTATATGTATTGGATAAATCAGAGTACCTTTCTTTTATCTACAATTTTGTTTTATATTTGGCACAATAAAATTATAAATCCTGTAGTAAATTTTGAGAACGCACAGAACCCTGAAGGATGAAGTGTCATTTCTCTGTTCTGTGTGTGTCACTGCATGCATTATTTATTATAACCAAATTCGTAACAGCAGCACAGCATAGCAAGTAATATTACAGCAGAACACAGTAATGCGTTGTAAGAACTGGACTATGTTGAGCTTCAGAGCAGACTGACATTTTTATGCCCATAGGTCAGTCTCTTGGTTAATAGGTATTTCCTTCCTTTATCCGAGCCGTCGCTAGAAGCCCAGGGCTCTGGGTTGCGGGAGGATTTGCTGGGCGAGCCGGTCGGCCACGTGGTTTGGCTCTCCCCCTACGTCCCCCATGCTCAGTGTGTCTCTGCACACGCTGTTCAGTAAACAAACTTTGGAGAACCAGAGCAAGCTGGTTCAGAGCAGCCAGTTCATTCACACAGACTACTTGGAAAGTGATGCCTTTGCGCAGCCTTGACGTACGGGCTGAGGGAAGTGGAGAAGTTAGTATTTATGTTTTCATTAATGCTTTTTATAGCTGCGAGCCAGCTGTAGCTGGTTAACATTAGCTTAGGACATCTATTAGCGTGCAGACCTCTTACGCAGGATAAAGGGCTTCTGATGGAAACAGAGTTGTTACTCATGGTGCTCATGGCTGTGTGTTTACATGAGGGCTGTTTGTGCTGACATAGGATATATATTAGAACAGCGTGCACCTTTTTAATGAACAACTTTTTCAGGATTCAAAAGGATTTTGTGTAAAAATTTTTAGGGTAGCAGATCATAAGATTTGCATCTTTAAATGGCTTATTGGCTGTGTAAAAGCTATTCTTTTTAAATAATGCTTTGCAGCTACTCAGATACAAAAAGTAATTTCTATTTAGCTTTTAAGTTGCATTGGGAATAAGCAGGATTCCTGCAAGTCTTGAACACACCAGTTTGGACTGCTAATTTTTTTTGCTATGAATGATGTAAGTGGCTGGCAGTAGCACAGGATGAATTGGACCTAAGGGTTTGGCCCAGAGGAATTGATGGCTCAGCTATTCTTCTCTGGTTTCTCCCAGTTCTTGCTTTTTCTTTTTTTTCCCTCTTCTTCTGGAAGATAGTTAGTCAGAAGGGTATTTAAAAATAAATAACAAAAGTAACTGCAAAACAAAGAATGAGGAAGGCACAAGAAGTGCTGTTTTTAGAGCTCCAGTATGACAAGCATCATGGTCTTTGGTATTTGCATCAATGTGACATTTTCCTTTTCTGGTCAATCAGTATTTCTCAAACGATTCTGACTGCTCTGTTCATCCAGGCAATGGCAGAGACACCTAAAGAAGTCGTAGGAAATCTTGTCTATCCTCTGCTTTGCATTTCTGTAGAAGGTGTGGAATGAGCTTACTGCTTTCTCACAGCTAATTTAGTCATTTTAATAGTTTAAGCATTGGAACGAAAAGTTTCAGAACTGACTTCCCTCTTGAGTTTTCTTCTCCTGAGAAAGGTAGATTGCACTGAAGACCATCATTGCTATTCCTTTTCTACCCAGGTCTTTTACCTCTGCTTGCAGTATGTTTTACAGAGACTAGAGAAGATTCCTGAGCCATTGTAAAATGTTCTGAGCATGAATTTCCATTCCTTTTGTCTTTGTCACAGTCCCACTGATTGTTAGTGGTGAACTCTTTAAGTCGAGGGGAGTTCAAAAAGTTCATTGTAAAACGCTTTAGTTTGCCTTGTTAAGCCTAGCCTCCTCATGAAAATGTTGATTACATCAGCCATCATCATGTCAGAATTATACCTTTATGGTTCACAACAAGAAGCTTTATAATGCTATTCTTTTTCATCTGCACAATAGTATCTGTGAGTGAAATGACTGAGTAGCCCCAGATGCCAGTGTCAACTCACATGGTCTGGACTATAGTCTTACCAAGACAGAAAATCAGGTTATCTCCCAAAATTGAATCACTTCTAATCTCCTGTTCAGATAAATTTCCTCCACCCATCCATTTAGGTACACCACCCTTAATGATCCACTTGAAAAGAATGTGACAAGCTCTTGAAAGCCCTCTGAGACTGTGGAAGCACAGATCATGAATTATGCGTCTTCAGTGCCTACAGCTGTACCCTTGAAATACGGGTGGGAAAACTTGTATCAGCAGTATCTAGACTTCTCTACAGAGCGTGTCCTGTGATTTGGCTCCATATTACCTTTACAAATGTGGGTCAAGGCTCAGTTCATTCCAATTTTGAAGTCAGCTGGTCTTTTGAGGGCCAGAAGAATAATTTTGTACCCAGGCAAAGTCAAGCTTTGATGTGCTCACATTCTTCCTTTTAATGCAAACCAGCAAAATAGTGCTGCAGTGTTTTGCACCATTTGATGAAACTGCTGGAGCGTTTTGTTCATTGTGGTTTGATAGAAAACATTTTTGTTCATATTTACTATTCTCCTAAATGCTTCATAAGCATTTTTTGTTATGTACTTGGAAATGACCTATGTGGTGTCATCAGATGCTGGCCCTTGGGCTTGTTTTGAATTGACTGTTTGCCCCTCGGGGTCCTTTCTCATTAGTTCCTCTTGCTCTTGCTACTGAAACTAAAACCTCTGTGCAAGAACTTAGCTGGAAGAAAGTACAGAATTGGGAAAAGCAGTTTTATCCAGCAGAGTTTTCCCACAAAGGTGGTTGGGACAATCAGCATTGTACTGCTAGCTTTGGATATTGTGGACATAGATCAGTGCATCAGATACTGTATTACTGGACTGTGTAGCCTAAAAAGCAATGTCTTTCTCCTCCAAATATTTGGCAAAGATGTTTTTAGTGTTTTTCTCAAAGTGCGTGCTGCTGTGACATCTAATTTAATACAGCCAAATTTAACATAGCTAGGTCTTGACTGACCAATCCTTTCCCTGAGTCATTTGTCTGGTCTCTTTAATTTATGGGTCGTGCTAGCTTTTTCAACATGCAAAGAACATGTGTTTGGAGGAAAGGAGGCATTTTTGACCCTGGCAGGGCACCTGGTTACAGCATGTTTTTTCCAATTCCTCAGATCTGGTGATCGTGTAGGATAGTACATAATTATGCTCTGCAATCAAGTGAAGTCTTTTTGATCAAGTCTGGCAGGAGTTTTTCCCTGATTTTTGATGGCTTTTTCTGATGGCTTGAAGATGGTCTTTTTCTTGTGTGTTCTGTCCATAGCATCCTAATGAGGCACATGGTATGTGGGAGGCATGGATAGGAGAGAGATAAAGCTGCAATTTCTGTCATCAGGCAGTACTGACTTGACAACTACTAATTTTATCTAATCTATTCACCATATACCTTACTCCTTATGCTAAGTAATTGCCAAAAAAACCCCTTCTCTTGGCCTCTTTGCAAAGCATCTTAGTACATCTTTCCTCTATATATCTATGTATTCTGCTAGTATATTTCAGATCTCAGAAATAATCATGTTGTCTGCTTTAAAAAAAAGAAGATAGTTGTCTTGGAGTACAGATGTGCAAATGAAATGGATGCTGAAAAAGAGGGAGTTTTAAAGAAATATTGGAATTGGAGACCTTGTTGGGGTGGCTAGAAAAGCCATCCATACACACTACAACATTTATAAAGATAAGAGACAGCAGAAAAAATTAACACTGATTTCTGTAGATTATTTACATGGCCTATTGTTCTCCCCACCCACACATTTGTATCATCCATCTGTTAAAATCTGCTAAAGCATGTGAGCAGCCTAAGCAAACTGCTGCATATCTCATGCACCTAGTCTGATGGGCATGAACCTGATTAGGGTTTTTAGACATTTCTGTGATAATTGGTATGTGTACCTTTAAGAGTGAAAAAAAAATCAGTGATGTGACCAGTTGTTACTTCATGTTGAGCACTGAAAACTATCAAATGGAAACAGTCTTTATATACTAGTGACTTTGACAATATCTTAATTATTTTTCCCCCATTTATCAGTGACCTCTAATTGCCAGTATCCTCCACCAGTCAAGTCCCATTTTCTCAATCCCCCACATTTCAAATCTAAAAACTCAGATGTTTTGTTCTCAGCAGTACCTCTGTATTTGAGCATGTTCTTGCAATTAGACACAGGTTTTCTTCATCCTGTTGTGAAGAAAGTGTTGGCTGACCAGGCTTTTCTAAGGAGGAAAGGAGAAGGGAAGGTAAGATTGGAGGAGTGTTCCCATAGTGGGCACTTTAGGTCAAGGATGAATGTACAGAAAGGTGTTGAAATCTTGGGAGAAGCTGCAGGCAGTAAGTGACAGTGATGGTCCTGTTGGGCAGCTTCCCATGGGAGTTAACAGGATGGTGATATGTGAAAGATGTGGTAAGGTTAATTTTTTTCATGAGCAAGCATTCAACTACGCTTCCATTCACCCTGTCTTCTGTCTTGTGTCAGCTAAACTATCCAGTAGGGGACTGGGAAAACAAAAAACAAAATCTAAAGCAAGATCTTTTTATTATGAAATTATGACAATTTTGGTTTTCAACATAATGAGTTGCCCTGAAAATTCAGAGCCTTCAACCCATGCCCCCCACTCTCTTTCTCCACTGCCCCAGCAATGCAGAAAAATGCAGATAATCGTAGTTTCCCTCTTTGCTGAAGACTTACCTATATGCAGAATTCAAAGGGAATGCCAAATATCTGGGGTGCATATTTAAACTCTGTTAATTTCCCATAGTAAAATTATTACACACATCTGAAGCTGTTTTAGTCTAGCTAGAGATCAGTGCCAGAAAGTTGTTGAGCGAAGGCTTGTCCAGTATTTTTCCCTCTAAATGCTTCTTGAGTCACCTTCAGTCTTCTGCTCTTGGTCTAGGGACCATGAGTTCTCAATTCATCTTCATAGCACTCAAACAGGGTATCACAGACTTCCTGCCAACCCCTCCGCATCTGAGACACAGGACAGAGGGAGGACCACTGGAGTGTGCTTGTGGAGGAGACGGGGATGCCAATGCTGTAGGGGAGTGGAATGGAGGGGAGGTTTGGGTGACAGAGGCCACGGTGACCATGGAGGAACATGACCCTAGGGGATACTGCTGCGCTTGCAGGACTGGGCGTACGCACAGGCAGAGAGCAGAAGCCCAGAAAACATGTGGCTCCTGCTGTTGCTGAATCCCATCCTGCCAGTTCTCCATGCAGGCCTCTAGTATGGGTTCAGTAGCTCCTGGCAGCCAAGGGCTCTCTGCATTGCTCATTTGTCCTTTGGCTAGAGCTTGCGAAGCACAGCTCCATAACAGCTTATCACATGCTCTGCTCTCCCTGAAGCTCTCCAGTAGCACATGCCCTTTCTCCTTTCCCCTACTTTGTGCACTGCTTAATTTGTGAACTGCTATTTCAGAACACCCTACGGTTTGCTCGGCTTCTTACTGTATGTAAGTGCGTTCTCTTCCCAGAGGACTAAAAAAATCTATTATTTTTAAGACTTGACAATTAAGGTGATAATAAAATGGCTAGAGGGAGGATTAATTCAAGTTACATCGCTGGGACCATGCAATGTGTAGGCAAGGACTAGTTCAGCTGAAAATGAACTGTATTTGCAAGCATGTGCAGTGTTGTTTGTGAGCTGGAAGCAACCCCTGCCTATAGGTAGTCTGATACTTTCCATTATGAAAAATCCTTGTGACTTTTTATTTGCAAAGCTGTTCCAACTCCATTGTTTGCTATAGACTTCTGATGTTCAAAGGGGAATGCCCTCAAGGTAGGAAAATGCCTTATTTTCTTTGGCAGCACCTACAGCTGGCTCTACCATGCAAACATTTGGGGTTGGAAAGGGAGAAGGCGGAGAGAGGTAAGAGATAGAATTTTCTCCTCCAGCCCAAGAGGTTCATGCCACTTAAGCCAGGAAATATTTCAAGATGAGACAGAGAGCTGAAGTAGAGCTCTTCTCAAACCATCCTCCAAATCAGAGTGTAGACCACACTGGTCCAGCCACCTCTGGAGGGGCATGACATGATACTTCCCATATGTGTGAAGTAGCAGCTTGACTATAGGCACTTACTTGCAGTCAGTCTCAGGGCTGACAGCTGTCCACTCTTACCCAGTGGTGGGACTCAAATGTCCCCCAATTCAAATGGTAACAGACTGTTCAAGCTATAGACCTTGCTAATGTAAAGAAGCATTTTCTAACCGTATGTACAAAATACTCAAAAAAAGATGTAATACTAGATTTCCTACAGTGCAGAATATATATCCAAAAACCTGAATGTCGATTTTTTTTTTTAGTTCTTAACCTTGCCACCTTCAGTTTCCTAACACAGGAAGGTTTAGTAAGTTCTGTTTATATTTGCCTCATGGATAAAATCAAAACAAAAACCACCAAATAAGTTGGAATGTGTGGGTTTTATATATATATATATATATTTATATGTATCCATGATACATATAAGGTGTGTGTTTATTCTTTCTAGACCTGTGTTTTTTCCCAGAGCAGCACACCCTCTTGCAGTTCTGACTTTTGGATCAGACTGCTCTTTTTATTTTCTGCTCTTTTGTCAGCCATACGGGTTTCTGTTCTTACAGCACAAACTTGAGATTTCTGTACTAGTTAATTCACAGTCAGTATACTATTTATCCATGGACTTTAATGTCTTGCCTTTCTCTGTCTCTCTCCAGTTCACTATTATATAATACAAATAGATTGATATTGCTAAATAGTCACTATTTGTTTGCTGAATTGATGTGGCATGTAAAACAAATAATTACACATACAAATAGTACAGATGCTCACAGGTATTTCTCTTGCAGACGCAAATAAGAGATTTACACACTTGTGAGGTCATATTTTGCTTACATAAATGATCTTATTTTCTTGCACCCTGTGTAGTGTGGTATTCTAAACATTTTGGGGAACATAAAAAATGTCAAAACTATATATAAACCATTTTGGTATATGGCATACAATATATACCACTTACAGAACATGTGAAATAAGGGAGTACAGTGATTAAAATTTTATTCAGGAATTTGTTTTTCATTTCACTGTTTCACATTTAAAGTAATTTGTCCATTCAGGGTGTTTTCTCTGAACAGATGAACTGAGCTGGGCTAAGGAGCTGCTTCTCTGAAAGGAGCTAAGAGATTAAAAAGAATGCCAAAAAGTAGCACTGGAGGTGTAAGGAGAGTCCAAGGATGTTGGGGCATGTGGGACCACTTTCTGAGGAGTTGTGCTAGAACTGAAATGCTGCAGCAGTCACTGGCACACTTCCAAAAAGGGATAGCAGAATACTCTGTGCAGATGGTAGGTTTTGGGCTGGCGTCTCCTATTTGCCCTGTATCAAAAAGGTGTAGAGGACTCTCTAGTTCTTGGATCTGATGCTGGAAAATAAATCCCAGAATGTGTTAATCCAGAGGGAGTGGAAAAGGGAGGAGGGGAAGAAGAATGTGGAAAGAGGAGGAGATGAACATTCATCTTTTTTATTGTGGTTTGAAAGATATGCCTAGAATTAATCAGTGAGGATTGGGTTGAGTGGTAATTGAGTAACAATTTATTAGGCAGATAATCATTAATTCTGACCAGTTAATGAGGAAGGGTGGAAGAAACTCTGTGTTTAGACAAAGAATGGTTTTCATTGAAAGCAACTATCTGTTACTTAGGGGCCTGGAGGGGGTGGGCTACTGGACATTGCAGTTTTGCTTTGTTTGTCAAGGAATTCTTCAAATCTCAATTTAGCAGTTTTTCATGGTGGATTGACCTGAGATTTGACTTTGCTTCCTTTTTGTCCCTCATCTGCTCCCTGAGAGATTGTGTGCATCTTTGTTGCTTGTGTCTGTGGATAGCTAGGATTTCCCCACTTTAAAAACACATCTCTCTGTGTTATTCTCTTAAGTTGATACAAACCACTGGCCATGTGTGAGTAATGCTTTATGAGTAAATGTAGAAACTCTCTTTTGAATAAAAGAACATTTTGAAGCTTGTATAGGTGTGTTTTGAGAGAAGGGGCAGGAAAGGTGAAGTGACCCCTATGTGAAGATACTTTCCTCTTATTAAAAAGAAAAACTAAACAACCCCTTCATCATGTAGGGCTTTTTAAGTCTTGATCGCATTGTCAGGGTCTATATACTTTCTTCATCTTTCCACCCTTTGTAATTCTGCTAACAGTCCTTGATGTTACTGATAGTGACAAAATACAGGAATTGAGGTAATTGCATTAATGGAATACTAAAAAAGAAAAAAATCATAGAAGAAATAAATCCTTACAATTAAGTTTTTCCATCCATAAAGACTTATAGCTACCTTCTTGCTTTAAACTAGCATAACAATAGCAATACTAAGCATTTCTGGTGCTATTTGAAGCTGTTCGGTGAATGTTTTAAACAGGTGAAGAAAAATTTCAGCTTGCCATTAGCTTGTTGGTGTTGTCTGAAGTTGGCTATTTAAAAGAGAGGTTAGGTAACAGACTGAGGAAAGACACTGCCATTTGAATACTTGAAGTAGTGATTCATTACACGCTTTAAATAAATAAGGAATTTTTAACTACCATACATTTATTTAGGTCCAGATTATCATTTATGAGTTGCTTGACATTCTGAAAACCAGGGAACAAAAAACTCTTTATACATTATTTTAGAAGGTGTGGCAATCAGGTAAGGTTATCTGTTTCACGGTGTGATAATAACTTGATGTTTTGTTAGGGCACTTTACCCTTTTATTGTTTCCTAGAATAAATATAGTAATGCGCAAGCTTTCAGTTTTTTTTAAAAAAGGTCTCATTTTGGCTATATTTTAAATATAGTAGGCAGCAGTTAACTGTGTTCTAAAATCTCCAATAAACAAGTGGAATGCAGCATTTTACCATTCATCAGTAAGAAGCTGCAATTATAGCACCAGCATTTTTGAACAAATATGATTAATGTTTGAAGTTACATGACTAATAGTACCAGCTAATAAGTCCTCCCAGTTTCCCTGGAGAATCAGGCAATCATTTGCCTGGTGGAACAGTCAAACAAGTATAGTACTCAAGGCTTTTTGGGAAGGATCAGTCATTTAGCATAGCTCAGTTCCCAGGAAAGAGTAGTTCCTTTTCCTCCTGTCAGTTCTGGTTTTGAATTATGTTGTACTCTCCTCAAAGGCCAAGCTGCATGACATCTCTATACTTAGTTGTGCTGGCACACAGTGCTGTGAAACTATTTCTGCTGTGTATTTCTTGTCTGCTCTTTAAGAAGGTTAAATCCTTTTTTTGGGTGTGACACCGTTATGGGTTACCATGAAGAGAAATCTTCTAGATATTTGCCTAATATTTCAGGAAAACATACACCCTAGGTTTCGCTATACTGACTGTGCCCCAGAATTATTTTTGAGCTACATCAGGGAGTTTATAGGAAATTGCATCAAGTATTGGAAATATTAATAAGAACTTGGCCCTACCACAATCATGATAAAATTCTGAAAAGCTGCCTCGTGTTTGCAGCCTGACTGGAAGGAGCTAGCAGGTTGCTCTCAGAGATTCGCTCACATAGTGCAAACTCTTCAGTCTTGACAAGTCAAGAGGGAACAGGAGAGGAGCACTCTTCCAAAGGAGCCGGAGAAGAGCAGCTTTGGAAATTACTTGCTGCTGAGGAAAGCAGTGTACTCTCTGGTGTACCCACGTGCTCTGCATTCAGGAGCTGCATTCAGGGTTAACTGCATGTTGGAATAGGTCTGTTTCATGGAGGTTTTACCCTACAGTTGTTGAAGTCAGGAGATGTAAATGGTGCAGGTTTAATCCTGGTATAATAATGTGAAAACCATTAATTTAGTGAAAATGCAATCCAGTGCCCAAGGAAGCAGGAAGTGGCATTCAGTCTCTCTTAGATGAGGAGCCATTTGGCATGCATAATTTTGTAGATACAAGGAAGAGGAGAAGGCAATCTTCTGTTTTTTAATAGCTGAAAATCACATACAGTTTAAAGTGCAGCAAGGGTCATGTGTGTGCATTTTAATTTTTTGTAGAAAAGGTATGTCTCTTGCTTTGGTCAGAGGAGGAAGAGAACTTTGGCATCCCTGATCCACATACAGTCAGGCCAGCATGTTCCTGCTTGTAGAGTTAGAGTAAGGTTCTGCTGTGTGTACATACTGATCAAAACACATCTGATGTATGTTCTTAGGTGTTCCTGTAGATTTCTGAAGCTTAGCACAGACAAATGAGCAAGTGGTAGTGCCAAGAGCTAGAGCCAGGAGGAAAACCCATGTTCCGTCTTTCATTACAACTGTGCATATTGTCCACTCAAGCCCCAGACCCATCTGCAGGATGAATTTTTTCACCGGGGTGAATAAACTGTGTTTCATATTTGTTTTAAGTTCTGAAATCTTCTGCAAGCGGAGTATGTTTCATATTTAGAGGGAAAATCCTCATCTTTCAGGAGTCTTTTGGAGTAAGAACATCTAAAACATTGTGTCATAAACTGAATTGCAACAAACAGCTCTCAAAGGCTACTGGAGTTCAGTGAGAGATTTGGGAATTGACCAGTAGTTACGTATTACATCAGGTGTTGTAATAAGTATCGTTACCCTCGTAAGTATTTTCACTTCTTCTGTAATGCTAAATATAAGTGCAAGTGTACATAGAACCCAAATAATTACTGTTATCCCCATATGAGGGAGCAGCCTGTTTGGTATGCATATTCACATATGGATAATGCTGTCCCTGTCTGAAAATAAATGTAATATGATTTCATAAAAGATAAACGGTGAAGGGAAGATTAGTCTCCCAATAATAAAAAGTTCCTGTCAGAAAGAAGCATAGGTACTTTATTTGCCTTGCTGGATTTTAATAGTTAAAGACCACCTTTAGCATTGCATGGAGGGGTTGTTTTTGTTTTTATTTTGCCTGCTACCTTTGAGAAAGGAAATATTTAATAATTTTTTCCCATAACTGTTTACCCATAACTCTCCCAAATTAAGAATGTCTCACTCTAGAGGAATGTGAACTAAAAACCAAATAAAGCTTGTAGGCTTCACAACACAGTCATTCGTGTCAGTGCTCTGGCCTGTGCTTAGTGATGACCCAGAGTCTGACAATTTGTATCTATTTAGTTCTTTAAAAACAGCAAACGTGATTTTTGTTCCCCCACACCTTTAAATCAGCCAGAAGGACATTGCTGGTTTTGTCACTACGTCCTGATTGTAAAATGTTCAAATAAGTAGTATTTTGCTTGGTAGGAAGAAAAATAAAATAAAAATTTAACTGTCTGTACTTCTTGCAAGTACTAAGTCAAAAACTACAGAAGACGGTGTTTGCATCAGTCCCATTTACCAGCTGATCTGCCTCAGTCTGAGAAAAGGTAATGCTAATGTTAATATGTTTGTTTGAACGCAATAATTTTTCACTGTAATATATTTAAACAGTTGCAGATATGACTAGAGGATTTTTTTAAACAATTTTTTTATAAAATTGATTTAGAAATAAAATTAAAAGTCATTAAAGCAGACCATTAAATAGCATCCACAACTGAAGGTGTAGGTAAGTTAAACAAATTCAGTAAACTATACAGAAGATACATCAGAAGAAATATGAGTCAGAAGTATTGTGGTTGGCACTTGGACACAAATTGAAATTTTAGTTTGAAACCCTGGACTTCACTTTTGAAGACTGTGTTTTCAATATTCAGTGTTAGTGAACTAATTCTGCTAGGGGAAATTAGGTTATGTGTTTGTGTGTTGCTGTGGTTTAAAGCTGTAAATGCACATTGGCATGCTGAAGCAGGCTAAATGGACTTTAAAGTATGCAAAAAACTAAACTTTTTGTAAGGTTTTTAACATCTTTTCCTTTGAGGTGGCTTTCAGTGTTTTTGAAGTGTTTCTGCTGTTCCTTTTAAGTAGCTTACATTTTTAAATTAGTCTGTCTCTTCTGCAATTATAAAATTAAAATGTGATATTGCTTCTAGTGTCACATTGTATGCTATTATTTATGTAAATAGTTTGTGTAAAAATCATTCTTACAAGAGTTATTCTTACAAGGTGGGGAGATTCCATCAAAACCAAGCCAAAGGACAAACACTTGAGACAGGAGGGTAGTGACGGACCTTCAACCAGTGGCAGAAGGCCCATTTATTTTTCTGCATCACCTCGGCTATGACTGAAGCTGTGATCTCTCATTGAGGAAGTCCATGATACATTATTCTCTCTCTCTCTAAACTGGCTTTAAATTAGTCTCACTCCACCTCTCCTCTCCCTGGTGAGCTGTTTTGTTACCACAACATGCCAGGATGTCCATTCAGTTGAGCTGGAACAGCTGCTTGTGATGCTAAGTCAGCAAACTGATGCAAAAAAAACCCAGAATCATAGAATGTGTTGGGTTAGAAAGGACCTTTAAAAGTCATCTAGTCCACCCCCTGCAATGAGCAGGGACATCCTCAACTGGTTCAGTTTGCTCAGAGGCCCATCCAACCTGACTTTGAATGTCTGCAGGGATGGGGCATCTGCCACCTCTCTGAGCAACCTGTGCCTGTGTTTCACCACACTCTGCATGAAAAAATTATTTCTTATATCTAGTCTGAATCTACTCTCCTTTAGTTTAAAACCATTACCCTTTGTCTATGACAGCAGGCCCTATTAAAAAGTCTGTCCCCATCTTTCTTATAAGCCCCCTTAAAGTATTAAAAGGCTGTAAGGTCTTCCGCAGCCTTCTCTTCTCCAAGCTGAACAAGTCCAACTCTCTCAGCCTTTCCTCATAGGAGAGGTGTTCCATCCCTCCGATCAGAGCTGGATGTAGTACTCCAGTTAAATTGTTTTATTTTTGCATCTGAGATTTGTTTGTTAAAGCCAGATCTGCTCCTGATCTGATTTCTCATGCTGCCTCAACCTGTTTTGCCATCACAGTGATGAGGAAGGAGGAGGGACAGAATACTAGAGCTTAAGAGAGGGGAATCAACTGGGTAGGGCAGATAGACCTTGATCTGATACCTCCGCTGAATACTTCCTGACATGAAACTGGTTTTTAGTTTGTGGATGCTAAATGTTGATACTGCCTGACAAATAATACTTTCAGTCTGCAGTTTTGATATGGATAGATATATGAGTGTGGATGTATGTATAGATATACATATATCTACATTGGCATCTGGAAAAAATGTTGAGTTTAAATTTTTTCTGTTCCTTCAGAGCATGAAAAATACAGAATTTTATGACTTGACAGAAAAATCCTTCAGTGAACGTTATTTCAAGTCATAGTTAAGATGACACACTACAGAAAACGAAAATGATCTTGAAATCTACAGAGCGCTCAAATGCATGTCAGGAAAAGCTGGACATTTTCCTAGCCAAATCTGGTCATTAAAAAGTTTAGTTTGTGGGGAAGTGTAGGTGGAGATGTTAATGTTTCTTTCATTACTCAACTACAAATTGGAAAACAACTTCAAAAGTTTCCTGTGTCCTGAGATTCCCTATGTTAAATTTCATTCCAGAACCACTTTTATTATCACAAATCCTATACAAAGCAAGTTGAACATGGAAGGTAACTTTTTCTCTATTTTTAGGCAGACGATGTATTCTGACCCTGAGCATTGCAAATTCTGATTTCTGTTTTCTTTGAGCAGTTTTACTTAGATTAATACAGCCTTATGTCATCAGAGATAGTAGATGCCTTTATTTCTTTTCACATGGCATTCTTCTGTCTCTTACCCACATACTGCAAACTGGCCATGTCACAGATCATTGTATTTTGATTTGGTTATACAGAGGTGTGGAAAAGGACTTGGAATGGCAGTGGAAATGCATTCCTTGCCTCCTCTTGCTGACATGGTTGTATCTCAGGAAAACTTGCTAAAAGCCAGTGAAGTGCAAAGCTTGTGTGGAAGTTTCTTACTGTACATTAAAGTGCTGCTGCCGTGCTGAAAGAGAATATTCTTGCTTTCTGTGAGTGTCACTTTGTGAGCAGCCATGGTAAGATTCTAAGTCATATTTGTGTGATGTGTTAAAATCTGGCATTTTGTCTCTGCCTGGTGTAGGCTTCAGATAAATTATTCTGAAATCTCCATTTACATGATGTAAGTTACATAAACACTGGAATTGGAAGAGGTATTTCTGTAGTGGAACTGTCTCTTTACCTGCATACCAACATACCAAGTAAGGAAAGCATGAAGCTTCTTGTGGTGAATTCTGGAGAACTTACTGATACTCTGCTGGCAATGCACAGCTTTGTTGGCTACCCAGTGACTATTCTTGTATAATTTTTATAAACCACAATTTACCATTTCTAATTTTTCAGGTAGGTTGTACACTTGTAAAACTATGTGATAAGATATTATGCCAAATGATTTCCAGCAGATTTTACCTTGGTTATTTAAAGTATCAAGGAAACCTTTAATGTCTGGAGATTTTATGACCACTCCTGGAGAAGTAAATAGATAAAGAACATATCTTAAGATTCTGATGTAAATAACAGTGTATTTTAATATTAATTATTCCTCCCACGTTGTGCAGTCTGGTCCCTTTATAAGCACTGATGTTATAGAAGTTAGCCAGAAACTCAAGAGATATCTGTATTGATGCTTTAAGATCATCTGGTTCAACCTTTCTTGGCAAAAGC
Source organism: Mesitornis unicolor (assembly GCF_000695765.1). Lineage (NCBI taxonomy): Eukaryota > Metazoa > Chordata > Aves > Mesitornithiformes > Mesitornithidae > Mesitornis > Mesitornis unicolor. The sequence continues at coordinate 42,055 of NW_010160618.1, read as the reverse complement.
ACCGTCTAGACAAAATGGCCAAGCACCCTTTCCAGCTGAATCTAGCAGTGTCCAATGTTAGGGAATCTATCACTTCCCTGAGGAGATTATTCCAATGGCTGATTGTTCTCACTGTGAAAATTTTTCCTCTTGTGTCCAGTCGGAATCTCCCCAGGAGTAACTTGTAACCCATTTCCCCTTATCTTTCCCATGTTATTCTTTGTAAAAAGGGAGTCTCAATTGTATCTGTCGCCACGTTTTAAATATTGGAACATGGTGATGAGGTCTCTCCTAAGCCTTCTTTTCCCAAGGCTGAACAACCCCAGTTCTTTCATCCTTTCCTCATACGGCAGGCTTCCCCGTCCTTTGATCATCTTTTTGACCCTTCTCTGGACCCTCTCCAGCCTGTCCACATCTTTATTGTATAGCTGGGACCAAAACTGAACACAATATTCCACGTGTGGTCTGGCAAGCGCTGAGTAGAGTGGGACTTCTTTATCTCTGCTCGTGATGCCTTTGTTGATGCAACCCAGCATCCTGTTGCCTTGCTTTGCTGCAGCAGCACCCTGTTCACTCATATTGAGCTTCCTGTCCACCAGGACAGCTCCACAGAGCTGCTCCCCAGCTGGCTAGATCCCAGCCTGTGTTGCAGTCCTGGATTATGTTTTCCATACACTTGTCCATGTTGAATTTCACAAGGTTCTTGTTAGCCCACTCTTCCAACCTATCCAGGGTGCAGGGTGGCTCTCCCTTCCAAAGTATCCAGTTTCCCACTCGGTTTGGTATCATCAGCAAACTTCATCAAGGAACACTTGATCCTGCCATCCAGATCATTTATGACGATATTAAACAGTGCTGGGCCCACTACTGATCCCTAAGGGACCCCACTTGTGACAGATTACTTGTGATAACCCCCAGGACTAATTTCTACAGCTATTTGTAAAGAAAGAGAGAGGGAAAAACACATATATTACATTTCCATCTCACACTGTTCAGCATTCCTTCTACAGGCATACTGGTTAATTATTCTTCGGTTTGTTTTGTCAAAACAAAGCCTTGAAAATTAATGAATAGTTACTGCATTACAGTTTTGAAAAATATTTCTAGGAAAAATGGTTGGGAATTTTTCAAAGAATTAATTTTCTGTCAGATCATCTTGTAAAAAAAATGAAAACTTACTTATGAAAGTAAGTACTGTACAAGTAATTGAAAAATTGTGAAATTGCTGAAATGCTGTGTTTTGAAACAATGCCATTTTCCTACTCTAGAACCACTTGTTTAGAAATTCCATTTCAGTTATGATTTTTTGACTTAGTTTTTTAAAGTGGTAAAACAAAGTGCTTAGATTGATCCAAGTGAGATTCACTTACTGTGCTTTCGTTTATTGTATTTTTGTCTTACTGATATTTTCACACTTCTTGCAGTGGTGGAAGCTAGGAAACATGTTTGAAAAACAGCTGGTTAGAAAGCATATTTATTAAAAATACAGACATTTTTTGAGAATGTTGTTTGGAGGCTTTCTCTGTTTTAGAGTATTCCCATTTTTACATTTACATTCAGGGTCTTTTTATGCTTCACCTTAGAGTTACATGATGTCATAAATCAAAGCTGTCTTGACTGCTTTGCAGTGGAGACAACACCGTGGACAGTATGTCTCATGACAACAGACAGTGCGTGAAAATGTGGCCTATATTTATGTAGAATATCATAATTCTTATGTGCTGTTGGTTCTTGCTGTCTTTTATTACACTCCCAGTAGGAAGGAGCCCCCTTGAACCAACCTTCAAACCTCCCTCTGATGGTTTCTGAATGCTTTATTCTGGGAATGGGGCTGAAGTCAGGCTGGAGGAGTAGTCCAGCAGCCTGATTTGAGACCCTTTGATGCAAGGAGATCCTACTTAGTGGAGAGGCTGAGAGGGGAAAACGCAACTGCTAAGATGCTGACAGTACTCTGAAAATACAAATGCTAGCCTTATTGCTTGTTGTCAAGAAGGATAAGCAGCAGCAACTGATGTTTAAACAGCTACACCAAAGCTTTGATCTGGTTTTGTGACACAGATGCTTCCGTGAAGGTCAGGGCTTGCAGCCTGTGTCAGATGCTCTACAGGGGCATGTAGGAGAAGTCATCCCAGTCCTAATGCTTCCTCAGAGCTCTTCAGTGAGGTCTCAATTAGAGAAGGTATGTGTGACAGGAAAAGGAGGACAAGACAAGTGTGACAATACAGAATGCTATCTACAGGAAACTGCATGTTTTAAAGACAAAAGGTATCTTGTTATCTTGGCTGTAACGTTATATCTCCTACTGGCCTGCAATGGGTGACAGCTCAGGAAAATCCAAACTGTTTAACTGTGCCTCTCCCTTCAAGTCTGTGCTGAATCACATCAGAGGCTCTAACACCAGTACAGTGGTAGGAGAACAATGTGCTATTGTTGATATTCTTTTGGATAAGACACAAACCCAGAATCTTAACCACAGAATATTAAATCACCTCTTTTGGCATGAATAGATAGGTTTACTAAGGGCCCTAATCCAGTTGTAATTTACATGATTATCTTTTGTCTCTCTAAACTCTTCCTGTAGTTTTGATTAGATTTGGTCCTCTATTTTCTTTCCCTTGGAATATAAATAATGAGAACAAACTATGCTGTACTGATACTTGAACATATTCTTACTTTCAGGGCTGTTTTCTTTTTATAGAGGGAGGAAAAATCAGAATCAAGTATACCACACATGTTTCTCAGTATCTGACCAGAGTTGTTATATTAAATCCAGTATAATGACTGAATATGTCATTACAATAAAATAGTGTTCCACATGCATGACATATAAAATAAAGACTATCATCTATACAATGTAATTGTGATTAAGATGCTGTAGTAGAGATTTTTTTCTTTTGGGACACTTCCCACTAGCACAGATAATTTTTGTAATCTCTATACGTATCCAAAGATAACCAAAGTGATGAAAGAAGTGAGAGATTCTCTATGCATGTCTTCAGATTACCTAATTAAATGCAAAAAAAAAAATTGGAATATGGCAGATTTAAGATTCTTTTTTTATGTACTGTATGCTGTGCTCCAAGTTTTGGTCCTGCTAAAAATAATTCCCTGAAATGATAGGAAATTGTAAATGTGATGTTTATGGAATGACTTCAGTTTATGTTCCTTGATTGATGTTCAGTTTAGATAGTTTTAAAACAGAAATATGGAATTTGGGTGAATGATTGTATGAAACCAAGGTGGAGGAATGTTACTGGTGCTGCCCAGGTGTTTTCTCTGCCTGGTACATGGCATGAAATGAAGCCCATTGAAATCAATGGAAATGGAGTGAGGCTTGGATGATGGCTTAAGCCTGCTCGTTATTTATAAGTCATTTATAAAGCTTTACTGACCTATAACAGAAAATGGGATTTATCATTTTTAGAAGCTCAAATGAAAGCTTAAAAGGGTAACAAAACTTTATTTTTTATTTTCAAATTGGAAGACTGCTGCCATCTGCACTTCCCTGCACTCCATCAGTAATGCTTGTAGGTTATCCACGGGATTACACTGGTGTTGCTAGAAACTGGCATTTCCCTCCCTAATCTGTAACTATCAGATACATGGATAGCAGCAAGGTATAAGAAAGGAAGTGGAAAAGAGGTAATATCAGAGAGCATTTCCTTCTGATCTTTGTTTTCCTCCTGCAGTTGCTTCCTCTTCTAATGATCTCCCATCAATTCACCTCTCATTGGCATTCCTCTCGGTTGGTACATGCCCTCCTGTAGTGATGGTGGCCGGGCACCATGGGGTCAGAACCTGGGGAGCCAAAGGGAGTCCTCTTTTGTACATGGATTATAATTGCTCCCTAAATGATTTAGGTTTATTGCTTTCTTCTCCTGTGCCCAGGAGTTCCTTAAACAAGCAGAGACCCTAGCACCTCCACGTTCTCCTCTGGGTTCTGAAGAGAGAGGTTTTGCCAAAGTACATTGCTGCAGGACTGCAGCTAATAACCACTCTGCTCAGAGATGCAGCACCTTGGCGTAAGTTGTGTCCTTAATAGACAGTGCCTTGGACCATCCTTCAGTCTAGGGTGAAATTTGGCCAGCTAACCCCACGATCATAAGAGAGCAACCATGCTTTTATTGTGCAGATGCAGCTCTGGGAGGGATGGGGTTAAATGACAGGGTGCATTTGGAGCAAGATGAGGTGTCTCTTCCAGTCTTGTCCGGAGGCCATAGTGGGTGAAGTGGTGCACTGGGGGGGATAGTCTGAGGCTGATCCTCTGGGGTTCTAACTCTGTCCTACTGATGGCTGCCTCTCCACCCCACTTTCTGTAATGGGAAATAATAGCGCTGCTTTGTCCTGCTCTGTCATTTTGGAGCTCATGACAGCGAGGTAAAATCAGCAACTGCTGCAAAAGATTTAATAATAAATGCAAAATAAATTAAGATCTCAAGGAGGAAGAAGCAAAAAATAAAAAGAAAATTAAAATCTGAAAATCAGACTTTCATTCCAAGACCTGAATTTACATTTTTGCACTTGGTGACATTGGTTGCACAGAAAAGGCAGAAACTTAGAGCTCGCAAGATCAGTAAAAATAAAACAGGGAAATATTTTCCTTCTCCTCTTTCAGTTTTGCAAGTCATGTATTTTTATGATTATAAATAGCTAAATCAACAAACTTTTAGTGACTGGGGATGTTAAGCACACTTTCGTTGTTGACTTTCAGAACTATTTAAACTCCTGAGTGCTAAAAATTAGAATTCCCTTTGGAAAAGCTTGTAGCTTTCAGTGGACTCAGTTGGAGTCCCCAGTAAGAAGCAGCTAAGAGGTAGACTGTGGTGCTTCCAGCAAAACAAGATAATCATTTCCATCTGCTTTTCTAATTTATCATCTTTAATATTGAAAGTCAGGGAAATCATGAATTTGCACAGTAAGCATATATTTTGGAAAGGACAACTGCAGTTTGTTACCTCAGTTGTCGTTGATTAATCTGACTCTTCTCTTTTCACCTCCCAGAGAAAACCTGGGATCAACCCCTCCTGCTCAGTAGCTAATCTGTACTCCCCAGGCACCCTGTGCTCTGGCTGCAAGGACACCACACATCCTGATTTTTTGTTTGTTTTAACCAGTTTTGCTTGCTCTTGTCAGAAAAGGAATAGTTAACAGAGATGAATAGAACGCTCTGTTTGGCACTTCAGTTTTCCAAAATAAAACATGTAAGTGAGGGAAAGGTTTCATTCAGTTTTGGCATCGCTTTGTTAAGTCAGTTTAAGCCAAGAAGGATTGTTATTCCACGCTATTTGCCGATAGTAGAAAGTTTACATATCAAATTGATTATTTTTTTTCTTCAAGAGGAAATCAGTATGAATTTAAGGGACAGATCTCTTACTTGCTTTGCAGAAGAGGTTGTTCTGTTAGCAACTCATCAAGAAAAAAAAAAGATAAACAGGATTAACTGTTTACTTTAAGTGAGCCGAAGTCTGGTTGTTTTTCCGAAGAAGAACACAATGTACTGTTGTATCTGGTTTCCAGAGTGGTGTTTATCATAATTCCTCGTGCGGTGGTTGGTAGAGTGCTGGGAAGGCTCTCCGCCCACTCACAGCTCGCTCCCTTTCCCTCTCCCATTGAGGCCTCTGGCCAGGACTGTGAGATGGAGCGAGCTGTCCTGTGTGATCTTTACTGCCTGACATGAGCTGACATTGACCCAGAATAAAATAACAGGGGCTGTTTCCTAGAACTCTCGGTGGACTGCTGAGAACTGCTACCATAACTCTTGTAAACACACGACACGCAGACACAAACACACTCCCTCTCCCTCTTTTAGAAACACACCTAGGAAAGGCAGCCACTGCAGCAAAGGAAAACAGCGTGAGTGAAAAACAGAAATGGCAGACCCCGTGAGAAAGAGTGGAAAATTGCCTTTCGGCCAGGGAAGGAGCCCCAACGTGATTTCACTTCTGCTTTTCTTCTTTGCTCTGTATTCTGCTGTTTATTTCAATGAATATTATATTTTTGTGCTAATTCGGTGAGATGATGTGGCATTGAAAGAGCAGAATGTCTTATTGAATACAGACGCAGCTCTGTAAGAAATCTCGCAGTGTTATTATGTTTCATTTACCTTTCACATGCACTAGGGAAGCACATGTGCAATGCTGTCCTACCAAGAATGTATTTTAAGATGTTCTGTGCCTGCTGAAATGGGCAGTTCTATTTTTTGATATTCGCTTCATGTGTTTTTTTGTTGTTTTGGTTTGGTTTTTTTAACATAAAATCTAGGATCTCATTCATGGTCTATGGGGTTCAGAAGTAAATTTGGTGAGTCCATAACACGATCTTGAAAGATAAGCAACCCCAGTAGTGCCGCTGCCGTGTTCTTGCTTCATTCCAGATGCTGTAATTCTGTAAAGCTCTCGCCATGGGCTTTGCAGGGGAAGTTGAGTTCTCTAAGCCCTGTAGCTTAGAAATGGGTTGATACTGCAGGGAAGCCCTCTGTCTCACTCTCTCTCTCTCTCTCTCTATGTATATACACACATTTATACAGCCCCTTCCTCCAGCTCAAATGGGATCTAGGACACAGAATGGACTTTGTGGACCTGCCCTCCTACGTGCTACCACTATTTCAGATCACCTTTTGAAGACAGGACTTTTTTTCTGATTTTTAAGTATAAGGAAATGATGAGTGGAGGAAACAGCACGTGGCAAAGATGATGTGAAATGTGGCCAGAACCAGCAGTTTATTGCTGATTTTTTTGGAAAGGAGGGTGCTGAGCACCTTGCAAGAGAATATCTTTTGGCAGCACCTCACCAACTGTTGGAATTTGTGGATGCCAAAACAATAATTACGAAGTCTTAAGATTAAAAAAATAAACAAAGAACCCCTCCTCAGATTTATAGATAAGTACTTCAAATGACTTGGCGGTAATTACATGTTATATTTGGAACATTCATTTTCTACTGGAGTTCATCCATAAGAAAGACTTGCAGTTTCCAGCCGAGCCTCTAAGTTTCTTAAATGTACATTTTTACCCTTGGTTATTAAATCATGACGTACAGGAAAATAAAGTTTTCTCTGAATTGTGTACTGAAATAACCAAGAGGTTGTAATGAGATTCCATGCTGAGGTAATGGTTCACTGAGGAACCTGAGGAGTATGTGCATCATTATTTTTTTAATGAACTACAATTAACAGCATAGTGAGTCTGCAGCAGGCTGGAGTGATCTGATGTGCTTGCTTTTTTGTTACCACCCAGAATTGTTTTTATTTACATAACAAGCTGGATGGAATGGATCTTAGTAGAAGGACCATAAATTATGTGCACTGTACTGCTGTATGGGGGAGATGCCTGGGGGATCTGGAGTGAGGAAGGCTTTACTGGTCTGAACCTTTATACAAACTTTTAGGCAGTACTCGGGAAGTTATTTTTCCTTAATTTTCTGTGTTTTCCAAACCAACCATCACTATAAATTTTTACTTACATGGCATAATTACTTTAGATTTAAACTGTTGAAATAGAACAACTTCAATATTCATTTATGAATTTGAGATAAGCAAAGCTATCGGATGATACTGAAAATCTTATTCAAATGCAACTCTGTAACTGTTTGAAATCGCAGCTTAGGCTCCATATTGTGTTTAAGTGGATGTCAGGAATGTCTTTTTATGGTTTTAAATGTTTTGTTTACTTTTGAGAAAAGTTCTGCCTACAAATAAAACACACACATCAGCAGTTTAATTTGAAAGTGCACATAGAGACCGTGCCAAATGAGAGTTAAAAAGTTCATTTGATGCCACATAAAAACTTGATAGAAGAAATAGTTTATGCTGAAAAAAATGTCATTCGTGAAGCCATGGTTATCATTGCACGTATGAAAAGCTGCCTGGTTTTGTGCTACACCTGTTCCCCAGAAGTTGTGTGTAATTCCTACCAGGCAGGTGGCATTCCATGTTTTCAGTAAGAGCATTTACAGTGCTGTGGAGCTCCATTCTCTACATATGTGTTCTGTATTAAAAAGCTAGCCCTCCTGATACGTTTGGCTCATACAGGTTTCTTCCTACACACAAAAGCTATTTGCCACAGAAGTGCTGCTGCTTCAGGTCACAGGCAGAAAACAGCAGGTGGGGGAATTAACCTGAATGAAGAAATGGAAAAAGCAGTCAGCAGAAGGGGATTCATAAAAGACTTTTTGGAAGTTGCATTTGATTTTCCAGTTTGTGTTGAAGTAAGTGATTATTCAAGGAAATGAATAAAAATAAGCAGCAGTTACTTTATAACCTCTCGCTCTTTTTCATTTTTTTTTTGACATGTATGTGAAAATGTAAGGGAAACCAAGGAAAATCCAAAATGATGGGCTTGGTATAGCTACTGTAGTGAGCTACTTGCAGAGTGTGTTATGTAAATACTGTGTTGCACACATGCTAAGAAGTGCCTGCAAAGAAAAGATGCCTATCCGGAGACCAGGGAGGCCTCTGCTACATATTTTCTATTTGAGATGCTGAGATAAGAGCTGCTCATTGCCCTGGTGATACTCCTGACACATGTGCAGTTTCCACCAGTACTTCTGCAAGGACAGCCTGTCTTGTGCTGGAGGGAACTGGGGTGTCTGGTGTTCACTGTGTGCATCGTTCCTGCTCTGCCACGTCCGGCACTCCAGAACTGCTTCCTGCTGAGTCCTTCACCAATTGCGGAATAAAAATTATTGCCATTTTAGTTGTCTCAATGCTTCCAACCAAAGCACCAGCCTGAGTCCAACTCTGTACTTGGAGGGAGTTGTCATCAGAATTCTTCTTGACATTCCCCTATAAACTGGAAGCAGCGGTGCTTGTGTTTTTCTCTGAACCTGTGTACCTCTGCGACCTATGCATAGAAGGGGCTTATCATCATCTTCATTAATATTTGTGTTGTTCAGTACATAGTTATTGCTGCTTAGCAGAGCTTCACTCACTGTTTAGTGACAGCAAATGGCATAGATGTTAAGCAGAAAATCCTGAATCTTGTGTATCCCTAAAGAAGGCTGCAGCAGCTACATACTTTTCAAAAGGGACTGTGAAGCATTTTGTCATCTGGTGAATACAGTGCTTTTTAATGTGAAAATCCTGCTGGTGTTATGGAGGTGTGGGGCAGATGGTTGGTTGTCCCTGAGTGTTTAGACCCATGCCCTGTGCTTTGATTTTTCAGAGATAATACGGGTATGGAGAATGCAAAGAGTGCGTAAGGTAGAGGTAATTTAAATCCCAGTAGGGTGGTGTCCTGCAGGTTACAATTTGAATCTGAGCCAAATTAGCAGGAGTTAATTAGCTCCACCTTGAGACTTGACCAGACAAGTTGCTGAATTGGAAATGTGTAGGTAGTGTTGTGCCTCTGGTGATTAAGGGAGAGGGGGTTTTTGTTTATGTGTGTTTATGTACATGTGCTTTATGCCTCTGCTAGGACCGCACCTCAAAGAGATAAGAAGGCCTTCTGACAAACAAAGCAGCAGCAGCAGCTGGCTCTTGGATGGTTGAGATAAAGAATGAGCAAATATCAGAGCTAATACAATTTAATTAGTTTTCAGGCATTTTCTCCATTCCCTCCCTTTCAAAGAAGGAATAACTAATGAAGTCCTTGCTGAGCACTGCAGAGGTGGTGGCATTTGCCTGGCTGTCTTGCTTCTCATGCCATACTACACAGCTTAGCCATGTGTGGAGAAAAGCTGCTGTGGGACACATGGTTGTCCTCCTACCTTAGGAGAAGGAGTACTTGCTAGTTAAGATCTCTTCATGACAAATTTCTGCTGCTTGTTTTCACAAGACACGACCCATGTGTCACGGGCCAGTTCTGGCCCTCTGTGCACTCTCATCTCCTCTGCAGGCAGATCTTCTTTTTCTTACACTTTTTCATTAGCTGCTGAGGAGGTGACCAAAGCTGAAGAAGGTTTTTGTCACTGTTACTTCTCCAGAAAGTCAGCTGTCTCATACAAGGCAGTATGGAGAGATACAATTTTTCATGCATAAAAATGTAATCGTAAAAGAGGGCTTTACCCATGAGGAGTGACTAACAAGAAGAAGGGCATGGCAAAGTAATCCTGTAATCCTCTCCAGATTTCCACTAGGAGACATTTTGTCCTAAGTATCAGCACAGTCATAGAAATAACGCAGAGTAATCAGTCTCATCTTCCCCCAGTTTCCATCCTTGCTCCTGGCTATTAGCGAATTAACAAAATCTTCCCAAGCTTTTGCATGAGACTTACTGTGTCATTACTTTAAAAAAAGAAAGAAGAGGTAAGAAAAAAAAAGGTTAATCTTTGCCTCACTTCTTATCATTCCCTATCTTTGCCCCCTTTGTTACTACCCATGAGTCATACTTCACCTTTTCTTTAGTCTGCATCTCCCACACTCACTCCTTTTACTGGTTTTCCTGCCACCCCTCGCTCCTGGACTGAGTTCTCTGCTCCTTTGCATGAGAAATTTCAGTTTCCAAAAGCATATTTTAAATTCAGGTCTTACGCAGGGTTGCACCCTGTTGTCCCAAAAATAAAAATGGCCCTTATTTTCTCCCTAAATGAGCACTGCTGATAAAAATCGTGAGCTTTCTCTTTTTTTTAACAGTTCACTACTATACGTACTGGCAAGGCATTGGTAAAGGTATGTTTTAGCTGATTAACTGATTCAGTACAAACACCACATTTTATGGAAAAAAGTATTTGTGATAGATGTGCACAAATATAATCGCTGAATTCCTGGGGGCAAATACTCATTTTGGGTTTGCACCTTGTCTCATAGTTTAGATGTGGGTTTTCATCCTGGTAGTGAGCTTCAAAGAGGGCAGGAAATCATGGGACAAACTGTTCCTTTAATCACAGTTAGACTTGCTGCTAAAACTTATTTGCAGGAACATTTGCTGCAGTATGAGAGCAACACTCTTAACTTGGGGAAATAACAAAAATGCATTTTTCTGGGAATAAAGTGAAATCAAGGAAAAAAACAATGTTGGTGGGGAAGTTACGGCTGTGGCTATGAATCAACAGCCTCTGAAAGTAACCAAACTGCTGTTAGTGATGCTAACTGTGTGTGCAAAATTGCAAGAACAGAAGCGGTTTCAGAGAACATGAGAGTAGTGCTCCAGATGCATCCCTGAGTCTGTTGTGGGATTCGGCTGATTTCATGATAGTCATTAAGTAGGAAAATCAGTTGTCACTCATCATTAAATACCTATAGCATTGCCTACTAAATCAGTCTGTGGCAGATCAAATGATGTTGAGAATATTTCAAGCTTTTGTCATCGTTCATTCGTACTGTTTTAAAAGCGTGCTGAAGCAGGGAACATCCATCTGTGAAGTTCTCTATAGTGTTAGTTCAGGATATTCCTCATCTTTTAGTCTGAAATTTGGCATCTGGATGTTATTTGTGAAATTCTGTCTTCCAAATGAGTGAATATATACATTTAATTGTAAATGCTTGTTGCAGAGAAATATTGACTACTTTTTGAAAACTGTTAAGTGTAATATAGTGGATGTCTGCTCATGTATACAGTCCTAATAGAGCAAAACTACTTGGAGTCTGGTGCAAGATATTTTGCTGCTCTGTGTTTCTAAATGGTGCCAATAATCATGAATGCATTACTACTGAGAATGGGAACATTAGTGGTATAAGCCTCAAGTTACACTGTTCTTCCTTTACTTCTGTATATTGAGATTGGTCTTATGATGACCATTTTCCTATCATATGACCTGGGAGCTTCAGCTTCCTAATCCTGCCTGGAAAATGCATCCTTCTCTAGAAGTGATGCTCCATACAAATAGGAGTTTACTTCTACAGAGTTAATTTTCAAGGAGCTGATCTCACGATGATGACGATTATTTGGCTACAGTGGTTTTTTGGTCAGATCAGTTTCCTATCCTAGCTATTTATGCTGCCACCACAAAGGGATGGAAATATGTGGCCAGAGATGCGGGGAGTTGAGACTGCTGTGTCTGACAGCAGTCATCTCTTTGCTTGGCTTAAAAGGACTGGGAAAATGCACTTTTTGTGACTGATGTCTTCAGCACCAACCAAGCTAATTTTATTTGGGCAATTAACATGTCCCAGAGGACTTAATATGAGTCTGGTGCCAGCAAGTCTGAGACTTACTTGCGTTCAGTTATGTCTCACTAAAGTTATGAGAAATTCCCGTGATCAGTTAAGACACTGCTGAACTGATCGGATCTGAGATGCTAACTCGGTTGGCCCTTGCTTGCTGGAAGATATGGAGGCCTAATTTTTCACAATTAACAGTCACTGAATGTTTTGTTAACATAGGCAAAACTGTTTGCTTTGTTTTTCCTGTTCCCCTCAATCTGATTTTCAGAAATGTCCAGAGTATATTAGCTCTCGTTTTCCAAACAAAACAATAGCATGAGGAGTTTCAGTCCAATCAGTTAAAACTTGGGAGAGTTTTTAACCGATTGCAAGGTCCTAACATGGGAAGTGGCAGACAACCGTACTGCTTCTGGGCTATCATGTTCATAGTACATCAGTCTTTGTCCTGTTGAGTTGGAGCTGATCTTGTGGTGCGAATCCAGAAGGCATCTCACAAATGGTTTTGCACAGAAAATGAAGAGTGATAGAGCTGTTGAAGACACAAGTTTTTATTGTTAGGACAGTAACTTGCTTTCTAGGCTAGGAACACCACTCAGCACAGAGATTGAGGGTATGTCTGCTTCTAGTCCTCATATCACAACAGCATTTTGTTTCCTGCTATTTGTAGTTACACAGGGTAAGAAGCAGGTGTTTCATGGCTCTAAAGGACTTTTTAACCTTGGCAGGCTGTGAAGGAATTGTGCCTAAGCTTTCTTTGCCTGGTGAATACTCTGTTTATGTGGGACTCTTGTAGCTAGCCATGTGGGGAAAATATGGGAGCCTTCATTCGTGTTCAGTCCTACCACTCCCAGCTCCTCCAAACCAGCACCAGAATCTGAAAATGAGGACCCTCAGCTGGTGCTTGCGTAGCTGCTGATGTCTGAGAGACTTTGGAGTTGTAATCTGTGCTGAATACAGCCCTCTCAAGGGTGTAAGCCAAAGTTAGACGGTTCATAATGAACAAAGAAACTGTGATTAATAACTTTTCATGTGCCTAAGCTTCTCTGCAAAGAAATACATGGATTTCTTCCAGAGAAACGTAGGAGCTCATTTCATTTAAAATGTGTTTTATTAAGATATAATGACTACTGTTGAATGCTTTCAGGATGCATATAATATGTTATATGATGTGCTCCAAAAGCAATTGGAGTTGGCTTGCTGTGAACAATGATAGTGCTCTGGAGAAGGTAGTTTTGGCATGCATCTCTGAAATGTACTGAATGCTGCTGCCTAGTGCACCACTGAGTTTTATTTAGAAATAAAGTTGTGTGTGCTACCCTCAAAGGTAATTTTTGACTCCTGTTGAAAAGTTTCCATACTTGACTATCTCTTTCTGGGGCAGTTAAACTGATCTTCTATACAGCAGCCTCCTTCCTCCAGCACTGCATGACTCACGCTATCATGACTGCTCATCTCAGGTGCAGAATCTTGTGAAATGTGTTTTTGACTATCTAAATGTATGACATCCACTGATTTTGCCTTATCTGCTGTGACAGTAATATCTTCTCAAAATGCCAGCAAGCTGGTTAAGCAACACTTCCCAACCCTACAGCCCCTACTTCCATACTTTAATCAAATTGTTTGTTTAGCAAGTTCTTTAATTACCTCCTTGAAATAGTTCCTCTGGACTTCCTTGTAACCAGTATTGAATATACCAGTCTGCAGTTTCATGGGTTTTTTGGTTTTTTGGGTTGGTTTGGGTTTTTTTTAAGAAAAAATTATGATTCACTCTTTTTTGCATCCTCAGGACTGTTAAAAAAGTTTCAGAAAAAGTAATGCTGCTCTTGGCAGATTTGGTATTGGTGATTATTACTTCTGTTGCTTTGTTTACTTCTAAGCAGAATTTTTATATTTATATGCACACACATATACGTTTGCATCATTGCTCTGTCTGTGTTGGAGAATTCACCTCCAGTAAGGCAAAAATTCAGCCTTCTTTCTTTATAAGCACACAAACCACATAGTGCATAGCAGTTAATTTATATAATCCCCAGTGCAAGCCCTTTATGCTTTTTTTCAGTCATGCTTCTCTGTTTCATGGCCCTGTTACCTCCTGAAAGTATACATGAGAAAACCTTTAATGATGTTTGGTTTATTTATTGGTACATTATTTGGTAGGAATTCTCCAGATACTGTAGAGGATAAGGCCTGTCTTGAACCTTGTAATGTGACTTTCAGAAATTTGCTAATTAGTTTGTTATGAACAGGAGCCAATGAGTAACAGAGAAATGTTTTGCAGGTTGTGCCTCCTTGTCCAGGATGCCTATGGTATGTTCAGCGAAGTGCAGTTGCAATCCCTGAGTTCTGCAGATGACACTGAGCAGTATTGCAGGAGATGGGAAGGAAAATTCTGCTGCTTAGCTGGAATGAAAATTCTGCAAAGAACTACAAGAGGAAGGTGAGAACAGTTCATGGGAGAATGTATTGTGTGTTGTGGCAGGCAGAGATGGTCTGCCTTTTTATTTCTTTCTTTTATTTTGCCATTTTTGGGGTATCCAATAGTCCTTGAGCCAACCACACTCCAAAATGAGCATAAATGAGCTAATACACGAGCACACACTTAGCAGAGCAGGGGATAGGGAAGAATTACCGTATGCCATATTTCATAAAATATGAGTGTTTTCTTCTTCAATAGATTCAAAGACTTAAAAACATTAGTTCACTGTCATTTCACTTTCATTGCAGAACTGTTTATTACAGTATGTTTTTCTACAGTGCTGCCTAGTCTGGGTTGAAGATTCAAACACAGGCTCTCCCTTAGTATATGAGAGCTTAATTCAGTTAAGTCTACATGGTTTTGGAAGCACAGTTAAGGTTTACTTTAAAAAAAGTCTCACAAATTATTTGGAACAAGAATGTCCACAGGTTTATAGAAAAACACCCCCAGGTAAGTAACAAAATGACGTATGGTACCTCTCAGATTTTGCTTATTCTGTGATTCGTTTTACATTCTTTGAATAAAATAAATTAGCTTTAATCAAGAAAAAAAACCCCCTTAAATAGATCAATTATCGTATGGGATATCTTTCTAAGGAAAATGGTATAGTGTTCACATGAGGACCTGTATAAATATAATTGGATTGATTTAATTCTCAGTGTAATATATTCATACAAGCATCTCTACATTGGTCTTTTGTATTAGAATGGCTATGCTATTTCTGCTGATATTTTTTTTCCTGTTGAAAAATGCTGTTTCATCAAAACCAGAATGTTTCATGGAAACATTATCTATTTTGGAGACAATTTTATTGGGAAGATTTTTTCAGATCCAGAGGGAGTGAATACTCTTTCTCATTCGCATTTCATCAAAACTTTCAGAAAGTCTTATTTTTGTTTCATATTGGAACAAAAACAAATATCAAAGCCTTGAAATGTTTAGCAAAATGGAATTGTTGTTTTCCAGCCATCCCTATTCAGTATGCTTTTCTTTTTATGTACTTGCAGTGTTAATTTTCAGATCTTTTGGATTTCAAGCCTATTTGCATTTTTATGGATCTTTAATAACAAACACGTCTTCTTACTTAATTATTTTGTTGGCTTTTTTTTCAAGTTACATTTTTTCCAAACAAATTAAATAATGGCTTTGGAATTCTGGATACAAATGAAGTTTTACAACTGGCTGCTGGTGTTTCCAGTACTCTGCCTAGCTAATAAGAGACAGACTTTTTCTAATGTAAATTCTGTTTCAAAGCAGCGGTAACTTACTTCTGGCTATTCAGAGGACGATTAGAAGACACACTGCTGAAAATGCTGGTGGCTCAGCTGGAGTTGTGCTGGCAGTAACCCTGCTAGGAAACATTAGAAGAAAAAGGCTGGTGTAGCTTCAGGGACAGTGCAGCGGTTAAAACGTGATTTTGTTGTACAAGATGGGTGGGTGGGGGAATTGTTCAGGGGGTTATTTTTTTCTTAATTGTTTTAGCCTAAGTTCTGCTTTATAACTTGTTATTACTTTTAAGTGCTTGAACATGTTTTGTGTCATTCTAGGTGTGATGGAAACCACAGTAAAGCCATAGCTGAAATTAATATAAGGGAGTACTTATTCACATAGAGCACAATTAGACTGCAGAACTCATTGCCACTGGATAAATGGGTTTCCAGAGCCAGTGGTATATCCGAGCACATGATGGGATATGTCTGTGAGTGCCCAATCTTGGCTTGCAGCACATGAGTGAATAAGAACTATGTGGTCTGCCCTGCAAGAAAGACTGCTGTTTTTATATAGTGGTTTTTTTTGAGAACACCAATTACTTTTTGGAAGGAGATTACTTTTAAACTGTTTG
Source organism: Mesitornis unicolor (assembly GCF_000695765.1). Taxonomy (NCBI): domain Eukaryota; kingdom Metazoa; phylum Chordata; class Aves; order Mesitornithiformes; family Mesitornithidae; genus Mesitornis; species Mesitornis unicolor. Next base: position 25,717 of record NW_010160618.1, on the reverse strand, counting down.
TTTCCTGGAGTCTGACAGTGGGTTTTAAAATGGATAAAAGGGAATAAAATGTAGGAAATATGAGAGAAAAGTCATGACTTTTTTTTTTGTGCCTTTGAAGCTCATGATCTGGAGAAAGCCAGGAATGGCTAATAAGATCCTATATGTGCATGTTTTGCCACAGGCACATGGATTGTAATCTCACTTCTAGAGACAGACTGCTTCCTCAGTCCTTCCATGAGATAGAGGAGATTTTAATTTTTCAGATACAAGCTTTTTTTTGTCAATGGACCACTGTTGTTGTTCAAAAAATGTTCCAGGCTATCATCCATCCTCATCATCAAGTATTTAATTTAAAGTACTATTTAACATCTTTCTAGTAAATGCAATTTGAAAATCCCTGTTGTAAGCTGAAACTGCATTTCAAGGACTAAAAACCTGTAGTGAACTTGACCTCATCGTTGGAATTGACCTGTATCATAAGATGTACTAAAGAAACTAATCTGATTTCTTCTCCCAATGAGAAAACACTTATGTTTCAAAAGAAAAATGGGATGAGAACTTACGCGTTCTCATCAATGTCCTGTCTTGACTAAAATCAACCCTGTGAAAAATTAGAATTCTAGTAATCTTACATTGAGAGAAACACTGTTAATGTTGAATATAGTTTTTGAATACTCGTATGTTTTAACAAGTACTAAGGTCTAGTACTAGGTCATTTGAAGGTCTTTCATTGATTTAGGTGGTTTTAAGAACAAGTCCCATATCCCATGTGAAACATACTTCCCAAAACAATCCTTGCAAGAAATCCTTCCCTTTGTAGTCCAAAAGGGGAAGCGATGTTCCCCTTCACAGTCCAGTTTCTGACAGTCCTGTAAGACAGACGGACATGGTTGAGTCATGGCAAAGTTGCCATGGCTTATTGAGTGTCTTATTTCTAGCAATTCTGATCTCTTCATGGGACTACTGAAGTAGGAACCAGTATCGTAGCAGCTGAATTAACAGCACGTATGTGGTTCAGTATCTGTTTCCTGACACCTTTTCCCTTCACTCTCTCTCTCATTCTTGTCTCCTAGCCTTTCCTACAGCTGTTCCCTGACTTGCATGCTTAGTATCAGCAGAAAAAGATATGATGGTTTAAAGAGAGAGGATTGAAAAGTGTTCATTGATCTGCCACTGGTGGTGCTGGCTCCTTGGAGGTGTATGTTCTCTTTCTTGCCTAGCCCCCTGCCTCATATGTCAGTCTTATAAATTCAGCCCCTTGAGAAAGAGAAACTGAGATTTCAACAGTGTACTGCTAGTGGCAGGAATTTTGGTGAAGAATCTGTATGCAGTACAACTAACATGTAACCCGCTTATTTTAATGGAACCCAGGCATGTTTCAGGTATGTCCAGTATAACCAGTAACTAAACGGATGCAATTAGATGCAAGGGCTGAGCACTCACTAAAATGCCTCAGGACTAAGTAACCTGTAACTTGTCATTGGCTGCTGCTTCCTACCAGAAATTAATCTCAATGAGCTGGGATAAATGTTGTAGTTAAATATCTGGTTTAATTCACAAAAACATTTATTTTATGGTTTTAGCCTTGACTGGAGTTCCACACAGAGTAATAATTTGGATTTTAACAGTTTGTGTATTTTCATCTGATTTGCCAAGTACTGAGTTGTTTTACTTCTGAGTCTACCAGACCTGCCAGCTTCTTCTCTTTATGTTTTCTTATGAGGTAGAAAGATGAAGAGTTTCTGTTCAGCAAAACAAAAAGATGTCACCAATTTAAAAATGTAGGGAAGGAGGAAGAAATGCTTTAATGTAATACATGATTAACACAGGGTATCTGTACCAATTTTGTCCCTAAATGCTTAAGATGCTTAACAGTTTTTGAAAGAAGATGCAAGTCTTCATGGAGTTGTCCACTTATGTTGCATAGAGTAAAATACTTTGAGGGATACATCAACTCACAAGCTTTGGTGCATGACCCAGACTTTAATTAGTGGCAGGTTGTTACCTAACAGTTTGCTTTACTCTCTGTTGCATTCTCCTCTAAAGTAAGGAGACTCTGAATATTGAGTTCATCAACCAGTATTATGTTTCTCAGAAATTTCTGCATTCTCAAATAAAGTTGGCTTCTGTTGTTTGTAATTTTAAACTTTCAAATGTTAGGCATTTTCCCCAGTCTGTAGTGTCACTGTTGTGCCTGAGGCTTATCTTCTTTTTTTGTTTTTATTAAGTCCCATGCTTCTCTGGCCTCTATCTCTCTCCTTTTTCCTCTACTCTTCACTGTATCTTTTCTTTTCTTTTTTTGTTTTACACTCAGAAGAGAGGACCACTGCTAACTGCTATAGAAGAAAGTATTTCAACGGCTAGATCTGTACAGGAAGTGTAACAGTAAGAACCCTCCACAGAGCAAGGAAGTCACAACTTCCTTCCTTTGGTTTTCCCTCCTCCAAAAAGACTGCCATCTAAAAGAGCCACCCATGTCTCTGAGGTTTTGAGGTCCAGAAATACTTCAGTAATTGCTGTGGTTAAAAGTTGAGTTCCATTTAAAGCATAATTAAAGTAATTACATTGAAGTTATGAATATTTGCATTACTTTTTATTATTTTTGATGACTGTTTATGTATCAGAAATAAAGGTTTTTTTCTTGAGGTTTCCTCTCTTTAATAAGCATTAACTACTGCTTGTATCTTCAGTGCTTCTATCAGGCATCTGTTTAGTAACTAGCATTGGAGAATAACATGGGCATATTAATATTGAAACAAAAGTACTTTTATATTATAATTTCAGTGTTTTAATGTGTAGTATGTGTCATTTCTAATGCACTATAGCAAATTGAGTTATTTAAGTATGTAAATAAATTATTCAACAAAATACTTCCATACATCTAAACAAAACTTAGAGAAAAGAGAGCCAGCAACCCTTCTCGGTTTGTATTTTAACTGAGATGCTGGTTTAGTAGACTCAGATTTTTACTTTATGATTTTTTTGCTTTTATACTCACGGCTGAGAAAATATGGTGTTGCATGGCTTGTGCACTGTAAGATCTTAATAGGTCAATTAAAAGGAGAGCTAGCCTACAATATCAGCTTTATATTTCGATTGCTTATCTTTTGATAGTTGAAGCTTACACAGTCTAGGTGATTATTACTGAATTTCCTTTTAGTTTTAGGCAAGGAGATGTTTCACAGAGGACTCGAATTTACTTTATTTTTGAGTTCTTACCAATTGAGACTGATACTGCCAAAAGAAAACCATTTCATTTTTGACAAACTTTGGGAGAGTAGCAGAGGATGAAACAGAAGTGCCAAGTCTTGAGTCCCTAGAGCAAAGCTGTGGAAGACGTTAGACAAGAATCTTAGCACCTTTCTTCCTGTCCCCTACCGTAAACCTTACATAGTCTTTCTTCTTTTCCTTGTTATGGGTATTGTTTTCTACTTTCTTTGATATTGCTCATATTTTCTCCCTGTAGTAATTTTCCCCTGAACCTGTGGTATGGTTATTAAAATTGAAAAATCCCCCAAACTGTAAGCTGTAATGATAAAAAGTTGAATCAGGCATGTAACACACTTAAGTTTTTGGACCAGAACAGTAGACAAAACTTCATGCTTGTGAGAGAGATAAACAAAATCTTCTTATTAAGTTATGAAATAAATTGTCAGATCAGAGTCACTGAAATACAGTTTTGAAAAATCAGATTTTGAAGTTGTTTGATTTTTGTAGTATGAAATTTCCACAGGATCAGAGTAGATGTGCTGAGAATGTAGATACAGGTTTATCACTTCAGTGGGTGTCTAAATATAGTTACAACAGCTTTTCTCTTTATTTGTATGCTTTTATCAACAGTCATAGAGCAAACATGTATGCGCATGTGTGCACATATGAATGTATCCTATCTGACTTAGCAGTGAAAGGCAAAACAAGGCAGGTGTAAAAAAAAAAAGATTCAAAATACTTTACTGCTCTTTTTATTATCCTTGAGCCTGTTTCTTCTTACTTCTTAATCTACTTTTCCTTTTTCAGAAGTCTGTCCTTTGTGATCAATATTTTTTTTAATAGTGGATAGTAATTACACTCACAGAGCAAAATTTTAAAGTCTTTATTTCATCTTCTGTAGCCAGAAAGGCTCTTTGTGCACATGTGGAGGCTAACCATGTCCCTTCACTGTGGCAGAGAGACAGCTGTTCATCCCTTGTCCTGACTCTATAGCTGAAGAAGGAGACACATATTGGATAAAATACATCCGTTGTTCAAGTCATATTGAAGTGGGGTTTGAGTGTTGCTTGGCCAATAAAGAGAATTAATTTTATTCTTTCTGTGAGGATAGTGATTTTGTACAGAGGAGAACACAATGCTTTGCTGTTTCTCCACTGTTGTTGCCTCCTTCGTTCCCCTTTCTGTTAAGTTGAGGTCTGTAAGTGTAAAGAGAGTTAACTTTCTTGGAGGCATATATAGGTCGGTGGAGCAAGAGAGAACTTCCTTACTAGGGACACTGGTACAGTGACAGCTCCAGGAGAGAACATCCCCTTTGGTAGAGGAGGATCCTTCCACTGTGCAATTTGGAATTTGCAAATCTTCTGGGTGGCAAATGTGCCTGCCGTTTGCCTGGCTGGTGTCAAAGAAAAGTGTGAGGCCAAGATGTTCAGAGACACTCTCTACGCAGTGCTGTTCTCCTGCCTGTCTGTAAAGAAATACTGCATTTTACTAATAATTAAGTGCTCCTGGTTCAAGCAATAGATGACACAAGGAATTGAAGAAAATGTACTGTATGTGTGGAGATGTGATTATCTCTGCACTAGAACTACATAGCTTATTTGCTGCAGGTTGATAAATAGGCAGTCTCTGTACACACACAGAGTTTATGATATGTTCATACCTGTGCTCTGCCCTTGCCGTCATGCTGCGTGTCATGTGGGGAAGGCCACTTGTGTAACTGAGTTGCACAGAAGGCTATGCTCTGTTTTGGTAACTCCCTTTTTTCATGTCCCAGTTAGCAAGACCAGTTTTTCCCCCTTGGCATTGGCCCCCCTCTGACTGTAGAGAGGGGATCATTCTGTACAATACAGGACAGAAAATGTTGCCCTGATCCAGGATTCAAGAAGTGGTCAATTTGCTGTAAAGTCTCTTCAAACCTAAGAAGTGTTGCTTTGTATGTTGTAATGCTCTCACTGTTAAAAACAAAACACAAAACTGAAAAAAAAACCCAGCTTTTGAGCTCAGCCTTCTCCTTTTACAGACTTGGCGATGGTGCCATGTAAATCAGGAAGTTCATTTCTGTAAAAGAGGAGCACATTTGTGTTTGTAGTCTGTTCATTAGTCTGGAGAACACGACTACAGATAGCAATATCATCTCTTTAATCTGCCTTGTTACCTCAGTCATGAACCACAAGCTTTATTCCACAAGATCCACTCTGAGATTTGCATTCATAAAACTTCCTACAGTGCTGGTCCATGCGCATCACTATTAACACTGTATCATAGATGATACCTGGTGCTTTGTGAAAAAACATGGAAAGTTTACTGCCTATAGATACCCAAAGTATGAACTCTTAAAGATCTGGAGAAGGACTAGGGAAATACAGAAATAAATAAGCTTAAGCAGAAGTGAATTAAAAGCAGAACTTTAAAAGACAGTTTCTGTGACCCCTTGAAGAGAAGCAGCATATTGCAACGTACTTAAGCCTATTGCAGCGTACTTCAGAGTAAGCCTTTTCCTTCTTCTAAACAGTTCTTCTAATTATATTAGCTAAATATTAAAGCTAGTATTACTTTTAGCAAGTTTTGGACTTCTTTTTTTAGAGCTGTTTCAGAAATAGTGGCTTTCTTAATTGGAGAAACACACGACTCGTTCTCAGAGGCAGCGTGGGGTTAAAATCCAGATCTCTTTTCTTTGACTACACAGAACACCAAACTAGGACAAGATAACTGAGAGCTTTAACTCAAAAATGCATGCCTCTTCAAGTTGGTTATCTGCAGCTATTTCCCCTCTCTCAGCTATTTTCTTGGCCTCTCCCTCGGATGTTCCTGCCTGTCCAGCAAGGATGCCCTATCAACTGGCAGAGCAACCACTGGACTGCTGCAAAGTGCAGCTTTGCATGCTAGAGCTAAAGTCTACAACGTTTTACCTTAATATGCTGAGCTGTTGATTTTATGTTTATTTCTAAATTAAAAGTGGGAAACTTACAAAATAAATAATTTTTTTAAAATGGTAGCTAAATGAGCAGCTGTGTAGGAAGGAGACCATTCTCTGCATGCATACTGAAGATAACAAAATCTTGCCTGTTTCTCTGTATCTGATAATTGCTGACTTTCCTGTAAGTGCTTACAATCAGCTGTTAGAGAAAAGCAAAAAATGCGGATGTTAGAAGTAAAGCGCTTTTTTTAAAAAAAAGCTATCAGTTAATATAGTTAAAAGCAATTTTTTTACAGAAGTTTTAGTTGTATCTGTGTCCTTCCCAGGCTAGCATTTACCCCAGTTCCCCTGAATTTTGTAATGTAGTGGGTAGCAAATGATGAAATATGACTTGCTTGTCACTGAATGTCATACATCACTTCTCTCCCTCACCACCCTGCAGCAGAAATGATGGCGGTTTAATTGAACCAAATCAAAAGCAACTTCCAGAAAAGAAATATGATTGTAAATTGTTTTCATAATAATGCAATGGTTTAAAGTGTATTTCTTAATGAATCTTTTTACTATAATGTATAACACTGAAAAACATTATAAACTTTAATTTATTGGTCTTTTTGAAGGGCATTAGGACTTTTTAGCCTGATAGATAGTCTGTGGCCTCCAGTAGTGCCTGTAAAAGTTCCTGGGCAAAGTCAAGACTCTGAAATGGTAAGTCTTGTTATTATGGAAATGTATTTTTTCACTCACAACTAGTATTTTTGTTGGTAGTATAATCATGTTTATTTTGGGAAGCAGATTCTCTCCCTCTCTTTAGCTATTAAGTTTTGTTTTTACTGGTTCTGGCAACCTCCTAAGCTAACCTGAAGCCCTCTGGATCAGCTGCTTCTTTCAACAATGATGTGACTGGCCCCTTCTTAATCTTCTAGAGCTAGAATGGTAGGATGTCCACACAAATTATTCCTCTCCTCTCCTTGAAGGAGGAAAGACATATTAGATAGCATGGAGCTAGTTGAGATATCTATATATTTACTTGTATTTTCTTATTCATTTGAAGCTCTTTTCAGCCTTAGATTTGAAAGCACTTTTTTGAAGATTAGCTTTTGTGAAGACAGACTGACTTCTGGAATCAGATCTCTTACTAGTTAGGACAACTTTGACTGATACTTTTCTCATGTGAAGACAGTCAAAGGATGAAAACAAAAAATAATCTAATAAAAAGTAATTAATGTTACTGTGATTTTAGGAGGTGGGGAGGTATTAGAATGGATTTAAAGTATCTTACTATATATTTGCAAATCTAACGTTCCATCTTTAATATTCCTTTAATTAACTTTTGTATTTGAAAAGTTCTGTCATATCACATGTCAATTTGGTAATATGAGATCATTTCAGAAGCTTCTGGGCAGCCAAGTGCTTGTTCTGGTATAGGCTGTTCTTTAGGGAAGAAGCTTGTGGTATTAAAATTTTGTGTTAGAACCAAGGAGTCTCAATCAGGATGCAAGTTTTCTAGAAAAGAAGAAAAAGCTGGAAATAAACAAGCTTCAAAACCAGCAAACATTAGGGGTTGATATTACTAATTATTTCTAAAGTCTGAGAATCTTTTCTCTGCAATGTAGGGTGTTTGCATTGTGCAGGGGTTTATGTTGAAGAATAAAAAGTTCAGACCTCGGTTATGTAGAAAACCAAGACTGAAACTGAGTGAAACAGCTGTTCTCTCCTTGACTCCCTCTTTCATGTAGACATTTCGGAGGTCTCAGAGGAATGGATTGTTTTGTGCATTAAAGTACTGTGGACAACAGAATGGGAATAGCCACAGATGGAGCAAAGCTCTTAAATATTGTTTAGCATTGTTATGATTCTCATTTGTTCTTAATTTGCTCGATTTTATTAGCAATCTAAAAATGTAGGAAGCTTTCCATAATCATGCAATTTACACTTCTGACATGGGTTGTAATGCACATTCATTCCACGGAGGATCGAGACTTACATTCTACTGCTGCAGGTTTTTGGTCGAGTGGAGTTTTTTCAGTTCAGATATCATACAAACAGTACAGTTTTATGCCCAGTTTCATGGAAGCAGTTTTACACATAGGTACATAAATAATATCACCAGCATGCTGATGGTATTGTTGGGAACAGATCTGTGGAACTGATTTCTTTTGAGCCATAGGTACATTAAAATACCTTCTTGAGTGCTGCCAGAAGCAAACAGAACTTGAGTTGATGTTGATGGCTTTTTTTTCCTCATTATGCAGATTTCTTTTATTAAATGAAATGCTTTATTAACAACAAACATCGCTAGAAGAACATTTTACCATATCCACAATAAAAATTATTTTCTAGTATTGTCTTCTTTTTCCCTGAGAAGCCTTTCTAGTTTAGGACCTCTTTAAGTGGTGATCGATAAAATTGTTACGTCATGGTACTTTTTAAGGGGAAAAGAAAAATCTGGCATAGCACAAAGAGAGAGCAGTCCTTGTGGCTGTTGTGTTCCTGTTCTTCATTATCTCCTCGTGCTGTCCTGGATTTAATTTGGCAGCTTTAAAAGTTTGTCAGCTGTTTACTATCACAAAAACCCACCCACATGCAAAAGTCCCCAAATCTCAGAAAAGTTATGGATGTTAAAAGAAAATAAAAAAATATCAGGGCACTCCTACCACATAATAAAAAAAGCAAAACAACAACAGGCACCTTGAAATAGTCACAGTGTTTGCCAAGTGTGCCAAATCATGAGATGTTTTTGTGATGAGGATCAATGTTAGATTATGGAAAAAATTATACACACAACCTGATTTCACTTATAACTTGTGAAGGTCAGTTTATTAACTCAACTTCTACTTCAGAGAGTCATTGTTATTAACCATATAATTTTGTTTCCCCATCCTTCTTAAGGTGTAAATTATGTCGTTCGTTTTAGCCAATATAAAACCTGACTGACCAAATTAAAGTGCCTTATTTAAGGTCACATTTCTTTTCCTTACTTTTTAATAGATGACAACTAATCTTCCTCCTCCCAGCTTCTGTTATATTCTTACTGTTCAGTCTGGTGAAATACATGTGGAAGTGGATGAGGAAGAACAGGTTTCTAATTTGTACCAGCCACCAGCTGTTCATGGTCTACAGGAAATTCTTCAGGTATTCTGCTTTACAAGTCAGATAACAAGTACTTTCTGCCACTGGATTTCTGTCATCGTGTTTGACTCATTCCCTGTCTTTGTACTATTTTCAGATGGATGGTTGTAATGAACGTTGTAGCTTTTGGGCGCAAGTGCTGTATCTAAGGCTGCAGGTAATTTTTTCACTTAGCACTGAATTCAACATAAAATCAACATGATGTTTATTTGAAGCAGACAGCGTTTGTCCTGCATTTATCCAGCATTTATCGGGAAGACCCAAAATCTTTCTGGATTTTCTTCAAGAGCCGTATAAGCAGAATTATCTCCAGGTGCTTGTGAATGGGTCAGATTAACTGCATCTCCATTTTCAATACTATCCAGTCTAGAAAGTGAATTATTTCTGAATGAATTGTCATCTAACCAGAGACACAATTGCATCTTAGTAAGGAAGATTGCAGGACGTTAGCTGAGGCTCAATTTGTAGCTAAATGCACTCCTTAGATACATAGCAAAAAGTTCCCAATCAGTTGAGTGTCTGGGGATAGAATTTAGCAGATGATGGTTATATAAAAATACAGTTTTGCTCTTTGATTGCAAGTGTGGACTATTTTTGTTGACTTCAATGGAAGCCCCTCAGGCAAATTTGGCTTTTATGGTCCAGTTAGTAGAAAGGAGAAACTCTTAGGTAAATACATCTGCCATCCATACTGTGTTGGAGAGCTTATAATTATGTTTTATTTATTTGTTTCTGGATGATGGCACAATTTTCTTTCAAAATGTTGCTAACTCCCTCAGTAGTTAAAGGAATCTTTTGTTGCTGATTTATTTATTTTTTCCTGGCGACTGGATCCTTAGGACAGCCAGCACTGAATTCTGGTGGAGAATAGTTTGCAATTGTCCATCAGCTCCACAAGAAACAAAGTGCAAATCAAAGCATATGAACCAAAGACAAAGAAATTCCAGATCGGCCAGCAAAATAGCTGGAGATGCGTCCCTCCAGTGTGAGACATAAACTTAATTTAGGTCTTGCCCATTTGCTTCAAAAGCCAATGAGTTATGAGTTGATTTTTAGGCAGGGTGTACTTTTAACTCCTGAGACGAGAAGAATCTCTTGTGTTTTCTGTGTGCTAAGTGAGAATTTAACAGAGCATTTGCAGACATGAAATTAGGGCTCACTTGCTGGGATCTTTAGGGTGCTAACAGAAAGATGGACACATACATGCATTAACTTCTATTTCCAAGAAACCAGTTCTGTTAATAAAATAAAATAAAATAAAACAAAACTACAAACTAGTGGTATCCTAGCTAAATATTTTTGTGTTCAGAAATGTCTACATGTGAGATGCTGTGGGTCATCGGTATTCTTGTGTAGAAGCACTTTGTCACTGAACTAGTAAAAAGATGAAGCATGCAGGAACAGATGTGATTTTGAAGAATGGAAACTTGTCTAGCAGAAAAAAATGGTCTATGATTTCTTCTTGCTACTAGGAAGTTTGTTAGCTGTTTTTTTAATAGCTATTCACTTACTGAACTGTAAGCACTGAATTTTCGTAAATGAGCAACATGAGTCCTCATAAATTTTTTGAAAGTAATGTTTGAAAAGCAATAAAATATATTCTTTTGCGTAACTTCTGGATAACTGCTCTAGGGATGTAAAGGTATTTACCTGCTGTTAGTGTACTGCTTGCCTAATCCTCCCAGAAGAAGGTCACCAACAGCAACTTATTTACTGCAGTTGCCTCTGCCAAGAGGACATATCCTTCACATGCAAAATCATCAAGTCATGATAAGTGAGGAAGGGACTATGACTTGTTTTGCAGATTTGTTATTATTAGATAATCTGCTATGTGATCTAATTCAAATTTACTTAAAAAATAGTATAAAAACTATTCTATGTAGCTACAGTATTATGAGATACTTCATTTGTGTAAAGGAGGAATAGAAATATGCTTTTATTATTTTTTAGAATCTGTACTGCAGAGAAGAAGGAGTATGAGGAAATCTATTCCAGCTGTGGTTAAGGAGCTGTCCTTCCTTATAACTCAATCCTGCTGCTATTTGTCTGTTGTGTCCTCTCTGTTCAGAACAAATTGTCACACATAGCAAGATGATGATTTTATACTAACTTGTGATTTTTTATGTTGTTATTATTATTATTATTATTATTTACTTTTTGGATGATTCTTCTGAAAGCTGGCTTTTAATGTGTTAGTAATTCTCATGTAACAGCTGTAAAAATTCTTTCTTTGAAGCTGTCCTAGTGCAGCGGAGGTACTGAGATGTATGTAGTTACAAAGAAACAACATCTATGTAATAGAGAGCATATACTGTATTAAGGCATAACCATAATATACGAGTTATTAATTTTCCCAGTCGTTATTTACAATTACTGCATCTGTTCTAAGAGCTGCTAGCATGAACAAAAAGCTAATTTTAGTGTGGTTAACGATTTCAAGGTTCAAATTCAACTGCAGGCAAAAAGTTGAGGTTCTTGTTGCATTACCTTATGGTAGAGACATGGAACTTTAAAATACTTATGTGATATGTGTCTCAAATCATTGTAGTATTTCATTTTCATTTAAATGTTTTAAGTATGAATT